>NW_025378085.1:0-1055 GCF_016433145.1 Gracilinanus agilis
TTAGATTACACATGGGAGTATTGTGGGCTTAAATGGCATGTTTGATATGAATGCACTATCCCATGTTTCTCTTTGTTACAAAAGAAATTTATATTTGAGCAACCACAAAGAAAAACTAGAAATTTAATAAAGATGAGGTATGTTCATAGCAAAGAGTCTCTGAAATTATGATGTCCAGGGGAAAAATACAAAACAAAACAAAAATATTGTATTTATAATTGGCGAATTAAAATTATATTCTTCTTGGGTAGGGCAATTACTACCTACATGGAGTTAGAAAAGCCACTGTACCTGAATCTTTCTAACATGCAAAACATGTGAATTTAACCTATCATCTTTTTTTTATTTTGTGAACTTTTAATATTCAAGAGATACAAAACAAATTCTCTATTTTTTAATTTTTTAGAAAAATTTTTCTTATGGTTACATGATTCATGCTTTTGCTCTCTCTCCCCGCAACCCCTCACCCCCAATAGAAGACACACATTTCCTCTGGTTACTTCCTGTGTCATTGATCAGGACCTATTTCCATATTATTGATACTTGTTCTAAGGTGATCATTAAGAGTCTACATCCAAATTGTGTCTGCATCAACCCATGTGTTCAAGCAGTTGTTTTTCTTCTGTGTTTCCCCTCCTTCCTCTGAATGTGGATAGCGTTCTTTTCCATAAATCTCTCAGAGGTCCATTACATTTCATTTTACCACAATGTATCAGAGTCTCTGTGTACAATGTTCTTCTGGTTCTGCAACTTTCACTCTGCATCAGTTCCTGGAGGTCATTCAAGTTCACATGGAATTCCTCCAGTTTGTTATTCCTTTGAGCACAATAGTATTCCATCACCAGCATATACCACAATTTGTTCAGCCATTCCCCAATTGATGGGCATCTTTTCTTTAAAGGACCCAATAAGTTCAATTAATTTGTATCCCTAGAAGAAAAAAAAGATATTGGCAAATATTAAAAATTATTATTATCAACAGGATAACTAGAAGAAATTTACATAGAGGGAACAGTGAAATGAAATGCATGATATGTCTATATATATATATATAT
>NW_025378086.1:0-1251 GCF_016433145.1 Gracilinanus agilis
CAGAAATAAAACCTCCAACAGAAAGACACCAAGACACAGATGGAGACCCAAATGAAATACAAGAAACAGATCACTATCAAGAAAAAGACACTCAAGTCATTGATTTAGATCACACAAACACCTCATTCACACATGAAGATCAACAGTTAAACCTATCAGAAATCAGTGGTGGTGAAGAAAACTGAATATTAGACTAAACATTACATACATTACATCAAAGACAAGTGCAAACACAAAAAATTTCATAAGAAGACGAATCAGGGAGGTTGGCTTGCAGGCTCAGAATTAAGCAGCCTGATGCCTGCCCATTGGGATTTGGCAGGGTTCTAGAAACTTTGATTTCAGTAAAGGCAAAGATCTGGGAAGAGGCCAGGGGCCTGTCTCCACCTGCCCCCTCCCCCCAAGTTTGTTTAACCCTTTCATGTTTGTTTTTGTAAGTCCTGGACTGCAGGCCCATTTTATGTGTTTTAAATGATTTTACCCTTGCCTCTTTCCCACTTAATTTATATCAGGGGATATTTGGAGGACAAAAGATGGCAGTGACTTCCCTGTCCAAGATCCTGAATCCAGTGACTGGAGGGTGGCTTATATGTATCCAGGCTATGGTTGCCACTGCCACCTTGGTAGAGGAGAACAGAATGTGATCCTGAAGCTAGTGGGAGAAAGAAGGGGACTCTGGCCAAAAGGCCTGGGGGCCTGATAAAGACAATGGATTGGCCCCAGTCTGAGAGATGCCCTTCCAGGTTCTAGCAGATGCAGCTGTGATGACAGCTTGAGAACCCACTACCTGGGAGTAAAGGGGCCAACAATTCCACTTGTCTCCTGGATAGCTGAGGCTTTGGAAGGATAGCCCTGAATGTGACATTTAGAGGGACACTGGTGCTTGGTGATGAGAGCAGACTGAATTTGTGGACTTTTAGACATTTTAATTAGTATTATTTGTTATGCATTTTACCTAGAAGAGGAAGCTGAGGCAAGTGAGACTAGTACATCTTCTCCTTATTATTTTAAACCCTTACCTTCTGTCTTGGAGCCAGGCTCCAAGGTAGAGGAGTAATAAGGGTAGGCCATGTGGGTCAAGTGACTTGCCCAGGGTCACACATCTGGGAAGTGTCTGAGGCCATATTTGAACCTAGGACCTCCCATCTCTAGGCCTGGCTCTCAATCCACTGGGCTACCCACCTGCCCTCTAACACATCTTTGAAAAGAAAAAAGGCAGGGATTGTTTGGGACAGAATTGAGTGTGCTATT
>NW_025378087.1:0-1364 GCF_016433145.1 Gracilinanus agilis
AATTAAGTATTGATGTATGGTAGTGAAAGAAGGAGAAAACTAAAAATGGAAGGATGGGAGACAATAGCTCTTGACCTTCATTTCTCACTTTTCCATATTTCACTTTTTCATAATGACCTTTAACATCCTGCAAATAGACTCACAATGGGGGAATTGTTAAATTGGGTCAGATTAGCTATTGTGAATATAAAGTCTCATTGTCAGAGAAGGAGCAGACTGGCTTAACAGGGGGGAGGGGGAGGAGAGAGTGTAGAATTCTTCCTCCATCCCTTCTGGGAGTTAAACTGTAACTCTTGGGATCAGGTATGGAGACTGTTCAAGCTCACTAATTCAGGGCCTATATGGTGAATTTATAAGTAATAATCCCACAGAAATTAATAAATCTCTATGTTTAAAATTATTTCCCACTCCCTAGGACTAGATGAGGTCAGGTTGTCTTCAAACCAGTTGACAGGCACTTAGGACAGAAACTACACCAGTTCTAGCTTGGAAGGAGTTCATGGTTAAGTAAAGTATAGAGATGGTGAGTATACCTCAAGTATATCTTCACACAGGCTCAGTATCCAATAAGCAAAGGGATTTAATGATTTCAAGAAGTCAGGATGAAGAGGAAATGGGTTAGGTATGAAAAGGGAGATATTTCTATATATTTCCAACACATCACAGCACCAAGAGGTAGAAAGAGAAACACCATTTAAAACCACCCTAGACAATATAAAATACTTAGGAATCTATCTACCAAAAGAAAGACAGGAATTATATGAACACAACTACAAAACACTTTCCAAACAATTAAAACTAGATCTAAACAATTGGAAAAGCATTGATTGCTCATCGGGAGGATGAGCTAACATAATAAAAAAGACCATTCTACCCAAATTAATTTACCTATTCAGTGCCATACCTATCAAACTACCAAAAAACTTTTTTACTGAATTAGAAAAAAAACTATAACAAAGTTCATTTGGAAGAAAAAAAGATCAAGAATATCAAGGGAAATAATGAAAAAAAATGTGAAGGAAGGGGGCCTAGCAGTACCAGATATTAAACTGTACTATAAAGCAGCAGTCATCAAAACAATGTGGTACTGGCTAAGAGACAGAAGGGAGGATCAGTTGAATAGACTTGGGGTAAGTGACATCAGCAAGACCGTCTATGATAAACCCAAAGAGCCCAACTTTTTGGACAAAAATACACTATTCAACAAAAACTGCTGGGAAAATCAGAAAACAATATGCGAGAGATTAGGTTTAGATCAACATCTCACACCATACACCAAAATAAATTCAGAATGGGTGAATGACTTGAATATAAAGAAGGAAACTATAAGAAAATTAGGTGAACATTGAATAGTATACCTGTCA
>NW_025378088.1:0-2115 GCF_016433145.1 Gracilinanus agilis
CTTTAAAGAAAGCCAGGAATTCTAAAAGCCAGGGGTTTTGAGATAGTACATACTGGGAATAGGGCAGTTTATTCAAAGACGTGGAGATGGAAAGTTGGTTATCATACATGAGGAACCTTTTGGCTTGACTATAGCATATATGACAGAAAGTAAACTGCATACAAAAGGAGGTTGGAGGCAGGTTATGAATTACTTTAAATGCCATTTTTTATGGTTATACTTAGGTCTTAGACATATCACTTTGAAAGTTATATCCTCAGAAGATGGAAGAAGAACAATCAGAGACATCACACTGTTTTAGTCCATTCTTTGTGAATGAGACTGAGGGAGACAAAACAAACAAACAAATAAATAAATATATACTCACTAATGCATACAATGCATATGTTTTCTTTCCAAAACTCTGCTCAATGCTCAGTCTGTGGAGCTTACCTTGTTCCCCTATTCCCTGTGTAAGTGGAAACTTTGTATCCTTTAGACTTCATCTCCCAGAATGCTTACCTCCTCTCCAAATTCCTTTTTCCTTTCTGTTTACCTATGTCTTTTACGTAATTGTATATAAGTTTTGGGTAACACCTCTCTCACTCTGTCTTCCACGTGAGTGACTTGGGTGAGTTCTCCCTGTTTCTCTAGCCTTTTTTAGTTTCCTTTTGTTTCAAGTTAAATATTAATAAATATTATTAAATATTATACTTGAATTATTGGATATTAATTTTAAAATCTACATCCGCAACCATTCTTTCTTTATTTTTCCCTCTCTCCTTCTTTCTACAAGTCTTTTCTGAATGTGAGGAAGTCAAACAGCAGAACAACACTGTACTATTCCATGATTATTTTGAGAAAGGAGGGAAAAGCACAACCCAACAGGGAGCTAAACTTTAAAGATAGCAGTATTACATGAGGTACATCTCACCACACTAAGCCCTCATTAGAGATTGAACAAAGCACACTGTAGGTACTTAGACTTTTCACCAAGGTAAATGACCATTTAAATAGCAAAGATAACTGAATGTATTTCCAGCAAGAACCAAAGACTTTTTTATGACTATGAGCAATTGCTTTATTCTTATTCAGGTGTCATTTTTACATGTCTTGAGATGCCTGATCCCCAAGTGCATTTAATTTCAGCCTCCCTGCATTTCCTAGGGCTAAATGAAAGAAAACAGCTGAGGAGTAGTGGGTTCTTACTTTGCTTTTTTGTATTAGACATGCGACATGTGTCAGCGTGCTTCAGAAAGCACCTACGTGTGGAGGATGTTTCCCCTTCCCTTTTCCTTTTCCATTTTGACCTCATCTTTTTGAATTCTAGGCCTCCTATAGAACTCCCTTACCATCTTCACATGACCCATCATCTCTATTCTTTCCTCCCTGGAAAATTTGACTCTGCTTGGAACCTCCCTAGAATTTGATAAGTCAGATTTGGTTTAATCTTGCTATGTTCTATTCCCTCCCCTCTTGACAATTTCTAGCTCTCCACACTGTAATATAAATTCCTTAAAACAAGGACTATTTGACAGACTTTCATTTGAATCCCTAATACTTAGCAGAGTGCCTAACACATAGTACATACTTAATAAATGCTACCTCCATAACTGTCTATTTCTCCTCTATACTTCCCTTTGTTGGTCTCTTTAACATGTTCACATATATATTGTACTCTATTAAGATTGTAAACTCCTTGAAGTCAAGAATTATTTCAATTTTTCTTTGAATTTTTAGGGTTTAGTATAGTTTATGATCAAGATGCATCTATCCATAATATGAAGAAAGCCCCCAGCCCCAATAAGATCAATGGTAGCAGTCAATGCCTACCTACAGTGCACTGAAATCCTTTAGAAAGAAATTATAAGACAGTTCTAACTGGTGTGATTACCCATTATTACGTCATTAGCTATCAGTTACCAGAAAGGCCAACCATCTGTCTCTAAATATGTCTAGTTTATCACTCATTACACACAATCTTCTTTCCAGGCTCTCTAATTTGGCTGCTATAGCCATGTTCTATCTTTAGCTGAGTGAAGGATTTCTGTGTTGGTTTTTTTTTAAGATGAGTCATATATCAGCTATATTCACAGAGTTATAAAATGCTAGAATTGGAAGAGACCATAAAGATCA
>NW_025378089.1:0-2523 GCF_016433145.1 Gracilinanus agilis
CTCCTCTCCTCTCCTCTCCTCTCCTCTCCTCTCCTCTTCTCTTCTCTTCTCTTCTCTTCTCTTCTCTTCTCTTCTCTTCTCTCCCCCCCCCTTCTCTCTGTCATGTCTCTGTAGGCCATGGCCAATGCAGCTGTGGGGACTGTCTCTGTGACTCCGACTGGACTGGTGACTACTGTAACTGCACCACCCGCACAGACATGTGCATGTCAAGCAATGGGCTACTGTGCAGTGGCCGAGGTCAGTGTACCTGTGGCAAATGTGTCTGCATTCAGCCTGGATCTTATGGTGATACCTGTGAGAAGTGTCCCACCTGTCCTGATGCCTGCACATTTAAGAAGTAAGTGGATGGGAATTGACTGTGGGGTTAGAGAGTTTGAAACTAGAAGACTGAAAGGGCTATGGAGGTGTGGGGTGAGGAGTGGCAGGCTTGTTTTTTGGGAAATCAACTTGACTTTGCCCTATAGGTCTAGTCTCTTATTTTTTTTTGGCAAAGGTGGTTTGCCATTTCCTTCTCTATCTCATTTTCCAGATGAGAAACTGAGGCAAACAGGGTTAAATAACTTGCCCAGGATCACGCAGCTAGTAAGTATCTGGGGCTAGATTTGAACTCACAAAGATGTCTTCCTGACTCTAGCCCCAGCATTCTATTCACTGTGCCATCTAGTTGATCAGAGCCAGGAAGACTTGGATTCAAATCTGAATTCAGATCCTAACTACCTCCCTGATACCCAGTTACCTTATTTGTCAAGTGATTTGATGATGATGATGATGATGATGATGATGATACCATCTATTACCTAGAGTTGTTATGAAGATAAAATGAGGTAATGCTTGGAAGGTCCTTTGCATACTTAAAAGCACGAAATAAATATGAATTATTAGTATTCTTCACATAGTAGTGGAGGGAGAAAGTCCTGCCTTTTCTCCTGTCCTAGTTGATGTGATAAAAAGGGAGAGGTTGATAACAGTGGCAACAAGTTTAACATGTTAAAAATGAGGTGCAAAGATGCTGTTTATTCTTTGTTATACTTTTATAATGTCCAAAAGAATTCTCCTTGAGAAAAATCAGAAGGTCAAGCTGGGGTGCTGGCCGGACTTGGATTCACTACATCCCTACTGACCTTGACAAAGAAGAGCTAAGTCTGCCAACCTGGGAAAGAATTGGAAGCAAGGAGTAGCTTTGTGGAGTGTGATCCCTGAACCTTTTGCATAGGTTAGAGGTGGAGGAAATTTGTTTCTCTTTTCTACCATGGTAATAGCTTCCTGAAGTAGAGGTACTCACCGAGTAGGAAATACCATATGCATCAGGGTGCAGAGAAAGACAGGCATAGAGAGTTGGAAAGATGAAGCAACTTCAAGGAACATGATCCAATTTGGCATTGAAGAAGAGAGGCAATCATCGATTCAACCACAACAACAGAAATAATAGTAAATTTGAATTATATAACTCTTTTCCCCCCACAGGGTTATATATATGTATATATATATATATATATATTCACTCAAATCCCATTTCCATGTTATTTATTTTATAATAATCTTTTAAAACCAAAACTCCAAGTCATATACTCATAGAAACAAACGATAAATCATATGTTTTCTTCTAGATTTCTACTCCTAAAGTTTTTTCTCTTGATGTGGAGAGCATTCTTTCTCAGAAGCCTCTCAGAGTTATCCTGGATCATTGCATTGTTTTTAGTCAAATGAGCTGGAGAAGGAAATGGCAAACCACTCCAGGATTTTTGCCAAGAAAACCCCAAATAGGCTCACAAAGAGTTGGATAGGATCCCCAAAGCAACCCTAAAATAATCTCAGAAGTGACATTTAGTCTTCATAGGGTGGGGGGGCCTTCCTGCTAGTTTCCTTTGTTGAGATACCAGGCTGGGTTTGAATGTTAATTAATTTTATGAACATTTATCAAATATCTCCTTCCTGAAGAGGAAAAGTAATGCATTGGAGAGAGCACTTCATCTAGAGCGAGACAGTCTTGGTTTCAATTTTGGCTCTGCAACTTACTGTCCATGTGACCATGGGCAAGTTCCTTTACTACACTGGGCCTCAGTTTCCCTATATGTAAGGTGAAGGGGTTATTAGAATCCTTGAGCTCTAAGTTCTCTTCTAGTCCTAACTCTAAGATGCAACGGTCCTTCTATATGTAAGACTCAGAGCCCAGTGCTGTTGAGACAGGCGTACATGAAACGAGACAGACCTGTCTTTCAAAGGACTTAGAGCTTATTCTTCTCTCAAATTCAGAGAATGCGTGGAATGCCAGAAGTTCAAGCGGGGAACATTGTGGAATGAGAATACTTGTAGTCGCTTCTGCCGGGATGAGATTGTGCCTGTGACGGAACTCAGTAAGTTCAAGGATACCTCTGTTCCTTTCCCTTTCTTTCTTCTTCTCTCTTTGACATAAAGCTGGTGTGGAAGGAGATGAAGTACCATGGCCTTGGGATTCTCCTAAGTGATGATATATTTCACACTGTTTCTTATGTCTCAATCCTTGGCGTTCCTCCTCCTCCTCCT
>NW_025378090.1:0-2790 GCF_016433145.1 Gracilinanus agilis
CTAAATATCCAAAGTTCCTTTAACCAAATCTTATATGACACTGATTCAAGCTGGAGAAGTGAGAAGAATAGGAAGAAAGACAATAAGCATTTAGTAAGTACCTAGTTTGTACCAGGCACAGGGCTAAGTACTTTACACCTATTAACTCATGTGGTCTCACTCTATTATGTATCTGCTGCTCTGCCTAGCTCCAACCACTCAGAATAAGCTGCCTCTGCCAGGACAAGCACATCACTTCTAGATTCATCATGAGACTAATTCAAGTCTTGATTGACATGAACTCCTTCAGCTTCTTTTCCCCTCTGAATGGAGGAGAGGAAGGTGGAGTGCCAAACTCCTTTTAATGCCTTCCTTTTATAAAGAACAGAAAACAGACTCTTGGACCATTCCATTCTGCTTATGCTGTTCTGCTTGGTTTCAGCTCCTTGGAACAAGATGCCCCCATGCAGGGTACCTCCTGGTTCTCTCACCTCTGCTTTCCTGCCTCCTTTTATGTGTTGTCTTCATTTTAGATTATAAGCTCCTGGGGGGCAGAGGCTGGCTTTCTTTGTATTAATTATATCTCAAGTACCTGGAATAGTGCCTGGCACATACTAGGTGATTAATAGATATTTATTAGATTGGAATGTTTATTGGATTGATCATAATAATCATTCTGTGAGATAGGTTCTGTTATTATCTACTCAGAATAAATTGAGGCAAATAGAAGTTAAGTGATTTTTCTAGGGTCACAAAGTTAGAAGTTGTCTAAATGTGGATTTGAACTCAGGTCTTCCAGATTCCAAGTGCATTACTTTATGCACTGTTCCACCTCGCTACCTACCTCAAGGTCCATCACCATCCTAGTTGTCTTTCTCTAGCTGTTCTTTAAATAATCAATATCCTTCTAAAAATGTGGTACCCATAATTGAACATAGTGGTCTACATATAGTCTGACCAAAACTGAATTTGATGAGACTTTTACCTCCTTATTCCTAAAAAACGATTTTATTGAGGCAAATCTAATTCACATTAGCTTTTAAAAAAACCATGACATCACTTTGTTCATTAAGACTGATTTTGTAGTCTCTTAAGGCCCCAAGGTTTGTGTGTGTGTGTGTGTTTCACGTAACTGACATCTAGTTGTGCTTCCCCTATCCTCATGAAGATGATATTTTTTTAACCTAAGTGTGTCAATTTTTTTCTGTACCAAATTCTATTTTCTTAAATTTAGCTGGTCAGATGTTGACTTTTATATCCCCAAACCTCTTTCCAAGATTAAAGTCACCTGGAAATTTGATATGAATAGCAACTATGCCTTTATATATGATATAAATTTTAAAAAGCATGAGTCAGTTTCTCCTTTCTGGAGATCTTTGGGCAATGCAAGCATTTGTCAGGTCTGCTGTATAGGGGATTCTTCTAGTACAGGTTGAACCATATGACCAGGAAGGTCCTTTCAAATTCTGAATTCTATGATTCTGATTCTCTTCCAGGTAAACATGCCCACCTCCTTAATGAAGTCTTTCCTGATTTACCTGAGCCAGAGGTGACCTTTCCTTTAGGTATTCTTTTAATACTTTCTTTGTTCTAACACCATATTTAGAGCATATATCATCTCCTTTCATTGTAGGTGTGTATATATAATGCATATATACTTATCTTCCCTTTCACTAGAGACAGAGCATAGATGGGCCTCAGCTAAGTAATCCCCCACTCTGTACATAGAATATGCTTCACAAATTGCTGAAATATTCTTATTTTAAAATATTTTTAAATTTTATTTCAGAAAATTTTTCCATGGTTACGTGATTCATCTTCTTTCTCTCCCCTTTCCCCCATAGCCAACATGCATTTCCACTGGGTTTTACATGTGTCGTTGATGAAATATTCTTGAACAATATTTTTTCAGCAATTACTAGGTACCCAATACTGTGGCAATTGCTGTGAGCAATGTAGACATTGCATAAGGCATCATCCATATCATTAAGGAGCTTGGAGCCTGGCTGGGAAGACAAAATTAATATATATGGAACAGTTGGACAACAATTGATGTTTCATCTGTGTATTATAAACTATGAAGACATATAAAACTACATGAGGGCAGGGACAAGAGGGATCGTCTTGAGAGCAAGGACATTTCATGTTGGTCTTTGTTTCCTCAGAATTTTGCACAGTGCCTGGCACATAGTAGGTATTTAATAAATGTTCGTTGCCTGATGGTTGTCTAAGGTCGCCCAAGTATTTGGAAACAGAGCTCCATTTCCCCCCAAATAGATTGTAAATGGGATGGCACACCTAGTGTCAAAGTTTAAAGGAGATAGAAGTCATTTTCCATGAAGAAACTGCCCCAGTTTTCTGGAAAAGAGTGTCAGCTGCTAAGTTAAAAAACAACAACAACAACAACTAAGAAATGGTCATCAAATATTAAGAACTGGAAAGGACAGCCACCTAACACTCATTTTGTAGAAGAGAAAACTGAGGCCCCAGGGGACAGGAAGGAGAAAACTGCTCAGTGGCACAGATGGGACTAGAAATTTAGGTCTGGTATGCAGGATTAGACATTCCTGATTGGCCCATTCACTTCTGCCATGTAACTTTAGGCAACGTTACTTGACCATCACTAAAATGGGAACAATAATGGATTACTATGGCTACCACTAAGGTGAGCATAAAACTATGAAATTGAAGTACTTACCTCGAATCATTTGAGAGTTTCTATCAAGAAATATAATTGTCTGGTCCTTTGTTTTCACTTGACTCGTCTTCTCAGATTCATATCTGGCATTCTACAGAATTGCTCCAAAGTTT
>NW_025378091.1:0-3719 GCF_016433145.1 Gracilinanus agilis
TAAGCCAAACACAAGTCATCAGTAAGCCTCTGCTTAAATCTTTTAGTGCTTGAGGGAGTCTACTTGATTTCTGGATAGATCTGGTACCATTTTTGTTTACCTTAAATTGAGGATAGAATCTTCTTCTTTACCACTTTCACTCAAGCAATCAATATTTATTAACCACCTACTCTGTGCCAAGCATTGTGTTAAGTGCTAGGGAAACAAAGGCAAAAGGCATTCCTTTCCCTCATATCTAATGTAAGACATCAAGCAAACAAATATGGACCAGTAAGCTATATACAGGCTAAACTGGAAATGATTAACGGAGAGAGGGCACCAGAATTAAGAGAAAGTGGAAAAGGCTTTCTGTAGATGAGATTTTGCTTAGGATCCAAAGGAAGTCAAGAAATCTAGGTGGTTTATATAAAAAGAAAAAGCTTTCAGGGCAGGAGAGGAGGGGCCAGAACAGAACTCTTTGGAACACCTATGACTAGAGAACACAGCTGGAAGATCCAGCAAAGATGGCTGATAAATAATGGTCAGATAGAAGAGAATCAGGGGTACTGGTATCATGAAAACCTAATGAGAAAAGAGTGATCACAATGTCAAAGGCTGC
Source organism: Gracilinanus agilis (assembly GCF_016433145.1). Lineage (NCBI taxonomy): Eukaryota > Metazoa > Chordata > Mammalia > Didelphimorphia > Didelphidae > Gracilinanus > Gracilinanus agilis. Next base: position 599 of record NW_025378091.1, read on the forward strand.
AGAGAAATCAAGAAGAATAAGGATTAAGAAAAAATTAGAGTGGCAATTTAAAAAATCAATGGTAATTCTAAGGATAGTAGTGTTGGAAGAATGATGAAATTAGAAGCCAAATTATAAGAAGTTAAGAAAAGAGTGAGAGGAGAAATAGTAGGAGGACTTCCTAAGAAATTTTGTTTCAAGTAGACTATCATATCATCTGCAAGGAGTGATGGCTTAGTCTCCTCATTGCCTATTTTAATACCTTGAATTTCTTTTTTCTTGTGTAATTGCTACTGTTAGTGTTTACAGCACAATGTTAAATAATAGAGGTGATAATGGTCATCCTTGTTTCACTCCTGATCTTATTGGGAAGGCTTCTAATTTATCCCAATTGCATATGATGTTTTTTGATGATTTTAGATAGATACGTTTTATTATTTTTAGGAAAGGTCCTTCTATTCCTATACTTTCTAGTGTTTTCAATAGGAATGGGTGATGTATTTTGTCAAAGGCTTTTTCAACATCTATTGAGAAAATCATGTGGTTTTTGTTATCTTGCTGATATAGTCAATTATGTGGATGGTTTTCCTAATGTTGAACTATCCTTACATTCTTGAAGTAAATCCCACCTGATCATAAAGGATAACGTTCATGATCACTTGCTGGAGTCTTTTTGCTAGTATTCTATTTAAGATTTTTGCATCTATGTTCATTAGAGAGATTGGTCTGTAATTTTCTTTCTCTGTTTTTGATCTACCTGGCTTTGGAATCAGTACCATATTTGTGTCATAAAAGGAATTTGGTAAGACTCCTTCTCTGCTTATTATATCAAATAATTTGTATAGTATTGGGATTAGTTGTTCCATGAATGTTTGACAGAATTCACTTGTGAATCCATCCGGCCCTGGAGATTTTTTCTTAGGGAGTTCTTTGATGCCTTGTTCAATTTCTTTTTCTGATATTGGATTATTTAACTATTGAATTTCTTCTGCTGTTAATCTAGGCAATTTATATTTTTGTAAATATTCATCCATATCAATGTTGGAGGTGGATGTGGCAAAATTGGGACATTAATGCACTACTGGTAGAATTGTGAATTAATCCAACCATTTTGGAAGGCAATTTGGAACTATGCCTAAAGAGAGCTAAAAGATTGCCTGCGCTTTGATTCAGCCATACCACTGCTGGGTTTATACCCCAAAGATATCATAGGGGAAAAGATATTATATATCTTATATTATATATAAGGGATAAAAATATTTATAGCTACACTCTTTGTGGTGGCAAAAAAATAGAAAACAAGGCTATGCTTGTCAATTGGGGAATGGTTGAACAAATTGTGGTATATGCTGGTGATGGAATGCTATTATTCAAAGGAATGATAAATTGGAGGAATTCCATGTGAACTAGAGTGACCTCCAGGAATTTATGCAGAGTGAAAGGAGCAGAACCAGGAGAAATTATACACAGAGACTGATACACTGTGGTAAAACAGAATGTAATGGACTTCTGTACTAGCTGCAATGCAATGACCCAGGACAATTCTGAGGGATTTATGAAAAAGGACGCTATCCCCATTCAGAGAAAGAACTACAGGAGTGGAAACATAGAAGAAAAACAATTGCTTGAACACATGGGTTGATGAGGACACGATTTGGGATGTAGACTCTTAATGACCACCAGAGAACAATTATCAATAATATGGAAATAGGTCTTGATAGATGACACATGAAGAAACCAATGGAAATGCGCATTGGCTATGGGTGGGGGTAGGGTGGGGATGGGGAGAGAGAACAAGAACATGAATTATGTATGGAAAAAAATTTTTTTAAAAAACAAAAAATTTTAAATTAAATTAAAAATAGAAATTGTGTTTCACACACAAAAAAGACATAGTATGATAGTGGAGATGGATATATTAGGTATAGATTTTTAAATGTTAGGGAAATATAGACATGTTTGTAGGCATCATGGAGAGAATTAATAGAAATATAAAAGACAAGTGATAGATTGAGAATGATAGAAGAAGCAATCTTTTAGAGGAGATAGGATGAAATGGGATACTTGAGGTAGAGGCATTATCCTTGGGTAAGGAATAAGGTTACTTCTTCATATAAGACAAAGGTTAAGAAGATGAGGGTATAATGAAAAGATGAAGAAAAAAGAAGATAGAGCTCACAATGTATGGCCTCAATTTTTTCTCTAAAATGTGAAGAAAGGTTCCTAGTTAAGAGGATAGGGAGAGGAGGAACCATAAGAGGTTTGAGGTAGAATGAAAAGGTTTATGAGTCACTGTGGAGAGAGGAAGAGTGAGTTGATAAGAGAGGTATAGAAAAACTGTCTAGGCAGGAGTGAGAGTCGATATTAAATCATATTATAAAAATTTGTACTAGACCTAATCAGAATTGTTGCACAATTTTCTCCACCTTTGTTCAGCAACATGTATAAGGAGTGAAGAAGGCAGATAGTGGAAATGATCCAAAGCTGAAGCTTCTCAGGATATAACTGCAACTTTATAAGGGGGCCAAACACTCAAGAGAAAAGAACTGTATTGGGCCAAACTGATTCTCAACCTTGAAAAGAGGAAAAAACTGGCTAATGCTGGGCTGACAACCTGAAAAACCTGAGGAATTGAGAGACTGAAGGTCATGGAGAATAGAAAGGGTAGGGTTTAGTGAAGGAAGCCAGAGTGAAAAGATAAAAAGCCAGGGGGAAGCTGGGTAGCTCAGTGGATTGAGAGTCAGGCCTAGAGATGGGAGGTCCTAGGTTCAAATCTGGCCTCAGACACTTCCCAGCTGTGTGACCCTGGGCAAGTCACTTGACCCCCATTGCCCACCCTTACCAGTCTTCCACCTATGAGCCAATACACAGAAATTAAGGGTTTAAAAATTAATAATAAAAATAAATAAAATAAAAAAAGTTAAAAAGCCAATTGGTTATGATCAGATCAAGGAATTTTGGGATTCTTCAACATGGAGGTGGTACATTTGTGGGTAATAGCCAAGTCAAGGTTATGATCATCTTTCTGTGTGATTGAGGTAAGATAGTCAGGGAAAGAGAGAAGGTTGAAAAACTGAGTGGTTAGGGTATTTGAGGAAAAGATTATAGCGTTTGAATCCCCCTTGTATGAGGGCAAGAGTTG
>NW_025378092.1:0-1787 GCF_016433145.1 Gracilinanus agilis
TCTCTACTCCCATTTCACAGGTGAATAAACTGGAACCTTGAGGGGGTTAAGTATTTTCCAGAGTACGGAGGACATTGGCCAATGCCAAGGAGAGGCTGAGGATGGATCGTGTCTGATTATATTTCTTTCCATTGCTGTTGTCTATCCAGAGAGGCTCTAACATTAATTAAAATCCGACAAAGAAAACAAATCCCTAATAGCCCAGCTTTCACGTTTGAAAAAGTAGCATCAAACAGTATAAAAGAAACTAGTTTTGGGGCTAGCCTAGCATTGACTGAGTTTGATTGACAACTCTGAAGCTTCTCCCCCCCCCCCCCCATCTCCCACTCTTTAAGAAAAAACTGTGTCTGGTATGAAGTCTGCTGGAGTTATCCCAGAGGGCTGACAGCTCTCCCTTTGGATTTGGAATGAAAATGAGCTGTGTTCCTCATGAGGCTACTCCAGTGAGCTAGTTAAATAAAATGCAAATAAGACTACAAAGAAACGCCTTCCCCAGGAGCCTGAAATCGAGAGACCTTTGAGCTGTGGGATCTAGATTAGATTTAATTTTACACAGTGCCTGTTAGGTCCTATTTTACAGAGCAGAATCTGTGCATTTTAAACAAATTTTAGTTCCTTTATTTGTTACTTGAGGCCGTAGGCGAGTCTTTATGAGAAAGAAATTAAAAAAAAAAACTCAGAATGACAAAAAATTAAAACGTTTAAAGTTGTGGCTTCTCTAGGCCTTAGAGAATCTTGGAATGGCCAAGTGTAAAAGGGAACTGGAGAAATCATTTGTTGTGTTGTCCATCTAGGACTTGAAAAAGCACTTATTTCTTTTTATAACATCATTAATAAACCATCATCCAGTCACCACTTGAAGACCTTCACAGACAGGAACCTCACTACCTCCTGAGACAATCCATGCCATGTGTAACTTGTTGGAAAGTTTTAAGGCCCTAAATATGTGGTCATGATTGTTGGTCACATAATGCTGAGATGATTTATGATCATGGGATAAGAACTGGAAGGGATCTTAATGGTTAAATACTCCTATCCTTTCCTTTTAGAAATGAGGAGAATGACCAGCGAAGCTTCTTGATTGGCCCATGTGTGGAGAAATCTCTCTGCTTGTAAAAAGCCTAGCGAAAGATGTGCATGAAAGTTAATTTGCTCTTCTGGGGTATAACGCTCTTGCCTTATAGGCTTTATTTTAACTAAAGGCATGTGACTCCTGTGGAGTATTGGGCCTGGAGTCAGAAAGACTCCTCTTCCTGAGTTCAAATCTGGCCTTAGATATTTCTTAGCTGGGTAACCTGTTGACCTGAGTTTCCTCATCTGTAAAATGAATTGAAGAAGGAAATGACAAACCATTCCAGTATCTTTGCTGAGAAAACCCCTAATGGGGTCACGAAGAGTTGGACATAATTGAGCAACAATGGAAACCTAAACTCTATTAATATATTCATTTTCAGATTTAGTAAATTTTAAGATTTACTAATCTAATTAATTTTACATTATTTTGAACTAACTAAAGAACAGAAATATTGAGGCATAAAGGCTAGAGTGCTGGGCTTAGAATCTGGAATTCCATATTTACTAATTATGTGACATTGATCAAGTCACTTAACATCTTTGTACCTTAGACCAGTGATTCCCAAAGTGGGCGCTACCGCCCCCTGGTGGGTGCTGCAGTGATCCAGGAAAGCGGTGATGGCCACAGAAGCATTTATCTTTCCTATTAATTGCTATTAAAATAATAAAAAAATAATTTCCAGGGGGCTAAGTAATATTTTTTCTGGAAAGGG
>NW_025378093.1:0-1007 GCF_016433145.1 Gracilinanus agilis
AAGACCAAAGCACTCATGGAATTTTACTTTCTGCTCTCTGAGACCATCATTCTTGAGTAAGAGCACCTGACAAAATGCCCGAGGGCAGCTTTGCAACTCAACTGGCACTTACATAACAGATAAGTCTCCCTGATATTGGCAGAATCTTTCCATAAGGATGAACAGTTCTTGAACAGTTTCTCCAGGGTATATGATATTAAGCACAAATAACTTTTTTCTTTTTTTTTTTAATCAAGCACAAATTGCATACATAAACAAAGGAGAAAAACTGGTTGAAATATTTATTGAGATATATGTAAGCATATAAAATGATGGCTGCTACACAAAAGCCACATGGGTAAATCTATGGTCAAATTCTCAGCTATTGGAGTTGATAATCAGTCTGCTAGTTTAATGAAGCTCGTCATATTCATTATGAAGATTCTATGAATATACTCAAGTATATTTGCAACTATCATGTGTATAATGCATGTGTTGTATGTTTTATGCCATTTATACAATAATAATATTAAAAAGCGAATAAACCAAAGCATCTGAAAGTCAGAATGTTCAATAATGAAAACATAAATATATTTGAATGTGTTTTATGCCAAAATGAGGGGGGTGAAATTTTGGATTGGGAGTAAGAGAATCAGCTTTCTCTCTGTGAGACCTTGGGCAAGCCATTTACCTCTCTGGGCCTTATTTTCCCAGTTAGAAAAAAGAGAGAGCTGATTTCTAAGGTCCTCTTCATTTCTCATAGTCTGAGTAAGTAGGTCATAGCCACATAAAAACATGTGTGATGTAATAATATTAACTCATGATATGTGTCTATCTACATACATAAAGATATATATATATATACATATGTATATATGCTTTAAGGAATACAAAGTACTTTCCTCACAATAAGATAGGTGATTCAAATATATCCATTTTGTGGAAGAAACTGAGGTTCAGAGAAGTGATTTGTCTGATGGTACATAATTAGTTCATTACAAAGTTATAAAGCCCTCACTATTTATCAG
>NW_025378094.1:0-1192 GCF_016433145.1 Gracilinanus agilis
TCCTGACTCAGGGCCTGGTGCTCTGTGAACTATGGCCACAACTAGCTACCTGATGACCACTACAATGAACTCCAAAAGAGTTGCAGAGTTAGTAGGGTCATTAGAGGTCTGATGCTCTGTTGACAATTTTTACCAGTCTGTGATATTTTTTATTTCCAAAGATCCCTCTTTCTTTTTCCCCTTTATATAGATTTTTTTCCTTCTTACTTTTATTCTTCCTTCCTTCTTCCTTCCCTCTGTATAGTAGGAAAATCTCGAAGCCATGAAACTACATTACCCAAACTTCCTTTCTGTATTACCCACAATTCCTTTTGCCTTTAGTATACTTGCATGTTTAAGTGGTCTGTTTTTAATTAGGGTTTGCTGTGCCACGCCCCCTCTTTTCAATGGAGTGCTGACCTGTCCTGGTGGGCGGAGCCTCTCTTCCACATGGGGTGAGTGGGAAAGGCTCCCCGGGTCTCTCTAGCTCTCTAACTTAATATTAATAAATCCTAATAAATATCCTACCTTGAAGGCATTGAATATTAATTTTAAAACCTACAATTGGCGAATCACGAAGGATCCCAGAACCTCACCTCAGATCCCCACAGAACTAGTTTCCCAGCTCGCCCACCAAGCCTCCAGCAGGCTCTCCCGGAGCTCCCCGCTCCCCCCGGGGCTGCCCCAGGCCTCCCCCCCCCCTTTCAAGCCTTTGTGGCCCCGCCAGGCTTAAGGGGCTCCCACTGCCTCCCTCTGCCTTCAGCCACTGCCAGCCCGTGCAGCTGGCCCACCTCCTGGAGGAGCCGCAGCGCCCATCGCTGCTTCTGCCCCTTCTTCCGCGACTGCTAAGTTGAAAGGAGTCCCTCTGCCAGCGCCAGCGCGAGGGGGAGCCCCTGTTCCTCGCAGGCGCCCCAACCTCTGCTGGGCTCTTTGTCTTGGCCTGGAGAGCTCCTGACCTTTTTCAGCCACCCCAGCCTGCCTCCTGGGTCCCTCCCTGCCCCAACTTGCCTTTCAGAAAGTTACCTCACAGCCTCAACTCCCAGTTTCCACCTGTGACCCCTTTCAGGCCCCTTACAAAGCCAGCCCCGTTTTGTAGCCACAGCCTCCATTTTGGTTTCTGGCAAACACAGCCACGCCCCTTAGTCCCACCCCCCTGCCCTAACCACGCCCCTCACCCCTCCCTCTTGTAGTGTGGCCACTTAGCCACCAGAGG
>NW_025378095.1:0-1061 GCF_016433145.1 Gracilinanus agilis
TCTCAATATATACAAAACAGAACAAGATATTTGGGTGGGGAGGGGGCGGGGAGGAAGTATGATTCAACTCTTTTAACTATATATATTTAAAAAGTGGTTTCTAAAGTAAAGATTTTAAATAAAATTCAAAATGGCAGAAAATCCATTTTAACTGAAACTCAGATCCTGAGGCCCAAGCCGAGAACAAGTGGGTGTTTGGCAGGACTTGGGATTTCCTGCCTCATCCCTGTTTGCTGAAACCTCAAGTTATAACATTCTGTTATGTCACTAAGATTCATGGGCTGCCAAACCTCATCCTAGACATTTATGTGGGTTTTCCCGAATACCCCTCAGCAACTTAAATTCTAGATGTTATTGCCAGAGAAAAGGAATAGGGAAGACAGGAAATGTGATGTGACTAACCGCTAGCAATTGCAAAACTTTTTTCATGGATGTTTTCCATGTCTGGGAACTGTACATTAGTTGGGACCCACACTGTGTCCAAAGGCATCCCGAGAGCAGGGACTTAGAGGCAAGAGAAGAATCCTGGTGCCTGTTCTTCATGGTAAATGAACTTCTGCCATGGCCTTTAGGCATTAGCACTTCTTGCCACACAAAATTGAAATCATGTGTTAGTTAAGGTCAAAGTTATGGGTTTTACTGGTAGACCAGTCATCTTGTCCAAGAAAAATGTTTAGCCTTTAGCTATTTGGAAAATCAAAGAAGGAAGAATCACTGTTGGTCGTGAAAACCATATGAGGTGGCATGACGTAGCAGATAAAAGGAAGACCTGGGCTCAGATCCTGTCTGTGACACATACTGACTGTGTGACCTTGGATAGATGCCTTAACCTCTCAGGGTCCCAAACCATACTCTGAAATTCTGGAGTTGTGAGTCTGCATCAGAGGAGGGGATTTCCACACTAGAAGTTCTGTTATAAGGCTAAAAGAACAAATATGGATAAGAAAAGAAAAAGAGGAGAAAAAAAGAAAAGGAAAGGGAAAGGAGAAGGGAAGGGAGAAGGGAAGGGAAGGGAGAAGGGAAGGGAGAGGAGAAGGGAAGGGAGAAGGGAAGGGAAAGGA
>NW_025378096.1:0-2668 GCF_016433145.1 Gracilinanus agilis
CCATAATTTCTAATAACACGTTTTAAAACAACAAACAATGATGTTTAAAAATCATATACTTGTTACAAATTTTAAATCTTGGCAAAGAGTTTCTCAACAAACTCTGTTACTGCTTCCATATCAAAATCTGATATTAAAAAAAACCCTTCTGGTCTAAATCATCCTCAAGAATTCTAGATCCTTCTGATAGAAGTATACAGGAGCTCTCCTGGCTTCCTGTTAAAAAAAATTAAGGCAACAATTCTTCACAATAAAATATATAAAAGCTTATCCTTTAAGACAGCAATTCTTTAAAATAAATACATAAAAACCTTATCATTTATTCAGAAGGGTACTAGGCATCTAAAGTACATTTTTAAATGACGTCTCATAAAATTACAATTTAAATCTCAAGGCAGGCATCAAACTCTCAAAGGTTTTATACAATTAAGGCAATTTATAACTTTAAAATATGTAGGATGTTCAAATGGTACAAGAACAGCATTGTTTTGATTACAGTAAAACCACTTACTAGTTCTAATAGATTTTTTTATCTTTATTTGGGAGTTACAATAAAATCATAAACAGAATTAATCTAGCAGCCACAAAATTCATTATCTTAAAATGATTCAGTGCAACAGGAAAATCAATGAAATAAACAAAATTAATTCATGAAACTAATCAGTAAAATGCAGTAAGATACAGAGTCTTTTTAAAAACCATTCAGTTCTGAGGTTTTAAAATCCACCTCTGGTCCAATTTAAAGTTCAAATTCAGGGTCCTTATAATCAGTCTCTTCTCTTAGATCAAAGTTCTGAGTAGGTATGGGGTGAATTTCTTCCCCTGGGTTTCAGTTTAATAATGGGAAGAAAGTTTGAATAGGCCATGCAGCCTGATGGAGAGAAAAAGCTAGTTCCGGGTGGAGGTGGAGGGTAGGGGCTAGAGAAAAGCTTAGGTCAGTTTTTAGAAAATCCCATGTGTAGAGATTTGGGGAGGAGGTTGGGGAGTGCCTAGATCAGGCTTTAGAGAAAACACGTGAAGGGCTAGACTGGATTTTTCAGGTTAAGAGTCAGTATTTGGAGAGTAGGGGTAACACTTAACAAATACAGATCTTCAGCAGCAGAGGCTGTCTCTGAATCAGCAGAGCTCTGCAAGTCAGGGCGGGGGTCACTCCTCAGAAATCTCAGGATTCAGGAGACAGGAACTGCAGCAGTCTGGAAGATTGCAACAAGTTGGGGCAGGGAGGTAGTGAAAGTGGCAGCACCATTGGGGGCTCGGGATTTGGGACTCAGAACAGGACGAGCAGCACCAGAGAAGCAGGATCAGAGGCCGCGCTCTGTACTGGTGGGCCAGGCAGGAATGGAGTCCAGGTCAGGAGTTAGGAAGATAGGTGGCAGAGGACAGCAGGAAACCCAGCATTTGATCACTGTCAGTAGGGGCCAGGAGGCCTGGGGCACTGAGCATAAGAATTCACAGCCCAGTGGCAATTAAAACCATTGTCTCACTTCCCTGTAAAGCAGCCTGGAGGCTGGGGAGAATAGGGAGAGGATTGGGTGAGAAAAAAGAGTGTTTCTGAGATTGCAGGTCCCAGAGTCCCATGGCATTTTAGTCTATCTGAAAAATTTAGAGTCCGTCTCCTCACATGGTTGGCCAAACTGTTATTATGAGATTTTTGCTCAATGACTATGTCTAATCCAAGGAAAATCAGACCACAAAGGAGCATAGAGTTTTTGACCTGCAAAGTGCAAATGAGCACATAAAAGAAAGAGACCAAACTAATCCTGCAGTGATTGATGATACTCTACGTAAAGACTTGATTCTGTGTGAGACTCGAGGTTGTGACGCTTAGCACATGTTAAGACATAGGACTTCCTTGTACCACTCTTGATATCAAGTACTCAACATCAATTGTTCTGGCTCCATTATCTCTGAAGTGAAGAAAGGTATTGCTCCAGGAAATGCAATTACCCATTTGTCTAGAGATCTAGTCTCCTTTTTTCCATTTCTTTTATGATGTGACAGCTTACTGTAGTCCAGGCTGCTAAATTGGGTTAGTGAGTGATTGTTGTTGCAAAGCTTATGGGACATGGATTGCTATAGGAACCTGCTTTGATTTGTGAATTTTTTTTTCTTTTTCCTCTTTCTTGTTCCTAGAATTTTTTTCTTTCACATTTTTTTTATGTATCCTGTATTTTCCTCAGAGGTTATTTTTTTTCCTTCTTTCTTTTTCCTTTTTTTTTTCTTTTTATTTTTCTTTGGACTTTTTGATATTTTGAGAATTGATTCATATAACTTATGCCTTGACCATGTAATCCTGTGTGATTCCCATGTGTATCTCTGTATTTTCCTCGGGGGGAAATGTAAAGTTGAAAAGACCTCTGGGTGACTATGTTATTTCTGTAAATTTGGACTTGAATTTGACCCTAATTTAAAACAGAAGACTACCTCCCAGAATCCAGAAGATGCCTTGAAGATACATGCAGAGACCACACACTTCACCAAAAGATCCAGAGTGAATATTGAGACATGGTGAATTTGAACTTTGGGGGGTTGAATGTATTTATTTTGAATGGACACTATATGCCAGAAAATGGGGACTGCCCCCTAAATGGCTTATTGTCAATACACCGAACATTGGTTTAGTTCTATCTCCCTTTAATTTCCCTTTTATCTCTGAATTATTGTAAAC
>NW_025378097.1:0-3031 GCF_016433145.1 Gracilinanus agilis
ATTACACAATTTACTGACAATATATATATATTGTCAGTAAATTGTGTAATTGATGTGATATTTTCCACTATTGGAGGTATCAGAGAACTGAGCCATTCACAATTTCTTTCTAGCTTCTCCAGTTGCCCAAAGCAAAGTTTCAGAGAAAAAAGACCATGACTTCCTTGTTCTGATGTCAGTACATTTTATTTTATTTTTATTTTTTACCATATTATTTTATTTATTTATTTTAGAATATTTTTCCATGGTTACATGATTCATGTTCTCTCCCTCCTCTCTTCCCTACCCCCTCCCAGAACTTACAAGTAATTCTACTATTTTATACATGGCTCATTACTCAAAACTTATTTCCATGTTATTTATATTTATAATAGAGTAATATTTTAAAAACCACAGCCCCAATATATCCATATAACCAAGTGATAAATCATAAGTTTTTCTTCTACGTTGCTACTCCCATAGTTCTTTCTCTAGATGTGGATAGCATTCTTTTTCATAAGTTCCCTGGGATTGTTCTTAATCATTGCATTGCTATTAGTAATAAAGTCTATGGCTTTTGATTGTTCTTCAAAGTTTCATTTTCAGTGTACAATATTCTTCTGGTTCTGTTAATTTCACTCTGCATCTGTTCATGGAAGTCTTTCCAGTTATAATAGAAATCAAGCTGTTCATCATTCCTTATAGCATAATAGTATTCCATCATCATCATATACCACAATTTCTTCAGTCATTCCTCTATTGAGGGACACCCCTTTGTTTTTCAATTTTTTGCCACCACAAAAATATTTTTTTATCTCTTTGAGGTACAAACCCAGTAATGGCAAAGCTAGATCAAAGGACACACAAACTTTTAAAGCCCTTTGGGTATAATTCCAAATTGACTTCTAGAATATTTGGATCAATTCACAACTCCACTAGCAATGCATTAGTGTCCCAATTTTGCCACATCCCCTCTAACACTTATTATTTTCCTTTACTTATTTTCCTTTGCTGTCATATTGGCTAATCTTCTAGGTGTGATATGACATCTGAGAGTTATTTTGATTTGCATTTCTCTAATCATCTGGTTTTGGAACACTTTTTTCATGTGATTATTTATCTATTTAACATTTTAGTTAAAATCTATTAGGGATCTATTTAACATTTTAGTTAAGTAACCATATTTTTACTAATGATATCTTCCTTAACCTAATATCTAGAGAGAATTATATGTTGCATAATAGAAAGAACACTGGGTCTGGGGTCAGAAGATATGGTTTTGAATTCCGGCTTTGCCATTTATCATGTGTTTGGTATTTTACTTTTTCCAAAATTTAGTTTCCTCATTTGAAAAATTGATATATTAATATCTACTCCACACTGTTATTATAAACTCAAAGCAAGTAATATTTATAAAGCTCTTTGCAAATAATAACATGTTATATAAATGCATGTTACTATAGTTGTTGTCATTACAATTAAAAAAGTAGAATTCGGAACAAAATGGTCCTTGGGACAAGTTGCTATACTGCTTTTTTTTTTTTTACACATATAATTTTGGGTAAAATTACATAGGTAGTATTATTGTTTTTATAGTAGACTAGAGGTAGTTGGATGTATGTTCCTTTTAGGTAAACATTTCTAGCACAAGTCTAAGTACATACAGCATTATAGAGATATCATATATCTTATCTTATTCACATGTGATATGTGTCTTTGTGATTTTGATTTCTTCTGCTAGGTTTTGAAATTTTTTTATTCCATGAAACAGATTTTGTTATGTCTTATTTTTTCTTCTTCTTTTTTTTGTTTGTTTGTTGCATCTTGTCTTTCTCATTTAATAGTAATCTCCTTTGGGATAAGGACTGTCTTTTGCCTTTTTTTTTGTATGCTCAGGACTTGGTGTGGTGCCTGGCCCACAATAGGAGCTTAATAAATATTGATTGATTGATAATCTTAAATTTTTGTATGAACGAAGCCAGCTAAATTTGGGTGACTATTAGGTTTGTGATAGTAATCTGGTTCAAGTACAATTTATTGTTTTAATTTTCCAAGATAATCTGAAGGCAGAGGTCTATAATGATAGTATATGGATCTATCATCTAAGCATCCATGAAAGATAACAAATTTCTCATATATAATTTTATCCATCAGATTGTCTTGTTAGACCTTTAGTAGGTTCCCAATTTGTGTAACCTGCAATGATGTGTTACCTATTTTCTACCATTTCTTTAAATTATTTGAATTGATCTGAATCTACATTAATATCATTATTTTCATTATCACTATCATATTATTCTCATTTTTACAACATAGAAGTGATTCTGGAACAAATCGTTATCCTGCTATTATTCATTTATATTTAATGTTTTACTGACTATTCTATGGATCAATAAAATTGCTGCTTTTTGTAGTTGAATAAAAGTACTTAGGTATGTAATACATGTAGAGAGATGGAATTAGGAAGGTCAGCTCTCTGCATGTCCCATGGGAAGATCCCATTACATATACTCATTCTTTCCTGAATAAAGATTACTGACTAGCAATCCCTAGAATTACTGACTCTTCCTACAACAAGGGAATGACGAGTTTTTTAGGGCATGATTCAGGGACATTATCCTCTCATTACCTTCTCCAAAGTGTCAACTTTGCGATAATTAGAGCTATCTGTGAGTGGAATGGGATGCTTCAGGAGGGTAAACTGTTGGAAGATTGTAGAGTGCTGGGACTGGAGTCAAGAAGGTCTGAGTTCAAATATGGTCTCAGACTCCTATAAGTTACGTAATCCTGGGCAAGTCACTTAACATCTCTGCCTCAAGACCTCAAGTAAAAAATAGGGATAATAATAATAATAATAATAATAATAATAATAATAATAATAATATCAACTCACAGGCTAGTGGGAGGAACAAATAAAATCATATTTGTAAAAATCACTTAGCAATGTGCTTGGCATATAGTAGGTTCTCTCTCTCTCTCTGTCTCTCTCTCTCTGTCTCTTTCTCTGTCTCTGTCTCTGTCTCTCTCTCTCTCTCTCTCTCTCTATCTCTCT
>NW_025378098.1:0-1678 GCF_016433145.1 Gracilinanus agilis
ATATAGATATATAGATATATACATAGATATAGATAAGGATATTAGAAATAGCGTATGTAGAATAGATTTTGGGGTTTTAGAATAGTTAAGGAGAGAGTGAAGGCCTGGGAACCAGGCAGAAGTGACTTCGTGAGAAGTCTTGAGTTGGGAGTGGGTTGTTAGTACCCCTTTAGCATTAGGGACCTTTCCCATTAAATCTTTTTACCTATCCTTATACCTGTTAAACCTTAAAGTCATTAAATAGAATTTAAGTTTACATCTGTCTCCAAGACTTGTTACTGTCAGCCAATTTTACTAGGCCCAATCCTATTACACAGGCCTAAGTCTAACTGCTCTTAGCTCATAACAACTTCATCTGAAAGACAGCCAGCCCTTACCAACAACAAAGCAGAGACTAAACGATACTGAGTTTCAAAATATACATAACAGTTGAAAACTGGGAAAAGAAATGAGAGTGATACAAAAATAATTATGCAAAGATAATTAACAGCTTGGTAAAAGAAGCACAAAAAATACTGAAGAAAATAACATAAAAAAATAATTGGAAAAATGGAAAAAGAGGTAAAAAAAAGAGAACTTCTTAAAAGTAGAATTGACCAAATGGAAAAAGAAAAAGAAAATCTCACTGATGAAAATATTCTTAAAAATTGGTATTGGGCAAGTGAAAGCTAATGTCTCCACGAGACATCAAGAAAAAATCAAAGGCAAAAGAATGAAAAATGGGGGGGGGGGGAGGTAAACTTTCTAATCAGAAAAAATAATTGATCTGGAAAATAGGATGATATGAAAATGAGGAATGATAACTTAAGAATTATTGGACAACCTGAGATCCATGATCAAAGAAAGAGCTTAGACACCATATTTCAAGATATTATCAAGGAAAAGTGCCATGATATCCTAGATCCAGAGGGCAAAATGGAAAATTAAAGAATCCATCATCCCCTCTGAAAGATCCCAAAATACAAACTTCCAGTATTATAGCCAAATTCCAGAGCTCCCAGGTCATAGAAAACTGTGTATACCCTTTGATCAAGTGATATCACCACTAGGTCTATATCCCAAAGAGATAAAAGAAAAAGGAAAAGAACAAATATACAAAAACATTTATAGCAGCTCTTTTTATGGTGGCAAAGAATTGGAAATTGAGTGGATGGTCATCAATTGGGATATCATTGAGGAAATTGAGGCATATGGCTATGATGGAGTACTATTGTGCTATTAAAAATGATAAGGTGGGTTTCTGGGTTAAGATAGCGGCAGAGTAAGAAGCAGCTCTTAACCTCTCCTGACCGAAAACACACAAAACTCCTCAAGAGGACATAAAAACAAGTCCAGACGAACGGGGGAACCCGACAACAGGGTGCAGCGTGGAAGGAACGTGGAATCGGGGCATTTCCATGCTATAAAGGGGTTAAACAACTCTCACTAAATCGCGGGCACACAATACCTATAGCGGTGAAGCCAGCTAAAAAGAAATAGAGCAAGTTTGGGGCACCCATCGAGTCATTGGCAGCTCTAGGGCCTGTTCCTGAGAGCAGCAAGATTTAGGACCCCAAAAAGCTAACGAACGCACACAAAATCTGAGCGCGGGAGCAGGCTGCAGAGAGTGGACGCAGGGCGCAGAGCGTGGCCTCAGAGCGCAGGCACGGGCGGAGGCATGGGTGGAGGCAGACACAGC
>NW_025378099.1:0-1120 GCF_016433145.1 Gracilinanus agilis
CCTTCTCCCTCTCCCTCCTTCCCTCTCTCTCCTTCTCTCTCTCTCCCTCTTCCTCCTTCTCCCTTTCTTCCCTCTCTCTCTCTCTGTCTCTCTCCCTCTCTTTCTCCTTCTCCCTCCTTCCATCTCTCTCTCACTTCCCATAATCTACTCTGTTTCTTTCTCTGAGGCATAGGTGATGGAATGGTGCTTATGAAAGATGGACTTTGCCTCCCTGGGAGTCCCAGAGTTTCTGAGTTCCTCAGTCAGTGCCCATTACTTTGTGGGAGGAATCCCCTGCAGTTGCTAGAATAGTTCTCAAAAGAAAAGATAACTATAGACAGGAGAATGCGCCCAGTCCAGTCCTGGCTGAGAAGATGCAAACCTTGAAGGAATTTTTCAGGCCATACAAAAATGAAGAAGAAATAGTATTCCAGTAGTCCAATCAGATGTTATACGTTACAGTTGACCTTTTTTGTGTGTTTTGTGTTTTTTTTTTTAATCAGATGGGGAATTCCAGATGGGGGAACTTCCTTTTCTGATATAGACAACAATGATGTCACCTAGGGTCACCGAGAGGTTCAGTCAGTGTCAGAGGCAAAACTTGAATCCATGTCTTACAAAAGATCAGCTCTTGATTTGCCACCTCTTATCAACTCATGGTAACAAAGAAAAACCTCTAGGTGGTCAATAGGGTACCACCAAAAAGTACCACCTTTGCCACATGTGTAGGATAGGGATAGGAATTAGGGCTATCATTTCATTAACAAAGGGAACTCCCAAGTGAGGAAGCTCTCTCTACCAGCCCAGGTTGGTGCCTTTTCTGCATCTTAGAAGTTGGACTGAGAAGTTAAATGACTTATCAAGGGTCTCTTGGCCAGGAGATGTCAGAGGCTGACCTTGAACCTAGGTCTTCCTGACTTTGAGGCCAGCATCGGTCTACTATACCTTGTTGACTCTTTCCTGACTATCCAGTTTTGAGAAGAATTATTATCTCTCAATCATCAGTTTCATCATTTGTAAAATGAGATGGTTAGAAGATATATATTTAAGGTCCCTCCCAGCTCTGACATTCTCTTTTCTAAAGACTCTCCCAGCTCTGACATTCTCTGTTCTAAGGTCTCTCCCAGCTCTGACATTCTCT
>NW_025378100.1:0-1412 GCF_016433145.1 Gracilinanus agilis
CAGAATAGTATAATAGAAATAACACTCTGCTATGAGAAAGAAGCTATATCTATAAGCTACGTGATCTTAGGCAAGTCTTAGGCTCATCAATTTAAAATCTATAAGACTTTGGAAGTCAACTCCAACAACTCCATTTCATCAATAATAAAATAGTTCTAGAAAAGTTAAGTGATTTGCCTAGAATTATACAGCCAATAAGCTTATCAAGCAATATTGAACTGACTCTATGCTTTATCCAGTATATCATGGTGCCTCTCTATTATCATCTGTACATTATTATTTTTATAATTCTGCTTGCCTCATTTGTCCCATCTGTAAAATGGAGCTGTTATTTTACCTAATTTATGGCAAGAGAAGGGGACTTCATGTTCCCTATAAGTTCTTAATATCACAGATACCTTGGAGAGTTGGATGGCACCTGTGGACCCTTTTTTTCAGAAGTAAATCAATTTAGAAATTTACAAAGGAAGGAATTATATTTCTGCTGAAATATAATTATTTTTTAAAAAGAGGCATTTTAGCCAAGTTCATCCACCCCTGCTCTAGGGTTTTGTTCTCCACCTTTTTTATTCTAGAGCTGAGTGACAAGCTCAAAGGGTTGGTGTTTTAAGACAGCCAGAAATGTATCAAAAGTAATGAGTTCCCCATCACTGGAGATGGAATCCTTGTCAATGATAGCGTACAATGGGTTCAGGCTTCAGGTCAAGAATATGCAACATAATCTCTAAGGTGGAAGTTGTATCTATCTGGTACATATTTGGTTTTTATATGTATCTTCCCTATGACAAGGTGACCTCCTTCAATGCAGAGACTGTACAGTGCCTGGCACATAGTAGGTGCTTAATAAATGTTTGTTGACTAACCATCTGTTCCTTGAACACTCATATCCACACTATGCAAGAATCTAGAGTTAGACTGGGAAAGGAGCTTAGAGATCACAAAGTCAAACCTTTTCTTTCTACAGATGAGGAATCTGACTGACCCCACTCACTCTTTTATTTCTGCTGTTGTTGTTGAGCCATTTCAGTTGTACCTGACTCTTTGTGACACCTTTTTAGGGTTTTCTTGGCAGAGAAACTAGAGTGGTTTGCCATTTCCTTCTTCAGTTCCTTTGACACACAAGGAATCAAGGCAAACAGGGTTTCGGGACTTGTCCAGGGTCAAACAGTCAGTTTCTGAGGCTGCTTTTCAATTCAAGAAAATGAGTCTTCCTGATTTCAAGCCCAGCATTCTACCCACTTTGCCATGTAGCTGCCCAGGTCACCCTTTACTGTCATTTGTTTCTCAGAGCTACATATCTATCGTGAAGATTTCCTAGGGTTCTTCTGCCCATTGTGGTAGAAAACGTGCTGGACTTAGAAGCAAGTCCTGGGGTTCATCTCCTGGGCTATGTGATGTTGGGAAAGTCTTGG
>NW_025378101.1:0-1001 GCF_016433145.1 Gracilinanus agilis
GGGCAGCTCAAGCTGTTGATAACCAGATTGTCAACTCTGCCAAGCTTTTACCCAAGCCTGAGGTGTATATTTGACTTTGACTGGGTCATTGGACTTGGCACTAGAAGGGAGCTTAGAGATCCTCTGATTTAGTCCTTTTGTTTTACAGTTGAAGAAACAGATCTCTGGCCTTCAAGTTAATTTGTTTTCTCATTTCAATAAACATTTATTAAGGGCTCTTTATGTGCCAAGGACAGTGGTACGTACTAGGGATACAAAGACAAAAGAGATCTATTCCCTGCCTTCAAAGTGTGTATGTTCTATTGAAGGGAAGCAATCTATATCTATCTATATCTATATCTATCTATCTATCTATCTATCTATCTATCTATCTATCTATCTATCTATCTATATCTATATCTATATCTATGTCTATGTCTATGTCTATATCTAAGTCTATATCTATCTCTATATCTATCTATCTATCTATCTATCTAGATAAGTCCATTAAAAATGCAAACAAAGTCAGTAGGAGATATTATTGGTGGGACCAAGAGCAGAGGAGAGATTGGCATATGGAGAATCAGGAAAGACTTTATGCTAATATAGAAATATGTTTTTCTTATCTCCCCATGTATAATGGATATCATATTGCTTGACTTCTCAATGGTGGGGGGTGGAGAGGATGGAGAGAATTTGGAATTTGAAATCTGAAAAGTAGAGAGAGAGAAGCTCTTCTGTTGAGGTAGTCCTTGAATTAATCCTCGAAGAAAGATAGGGATTCTGAGAAGTAAGGTGAGGGAGCATTGCAAGCATGGACAACAGTCTGGACAAAGGCAGGAAGATGGGAGATGGAATATGGCTGGAGAACAAGAAAGAGGCCAGGAATGCAGTAGATTTCATGAAGGAGAATCCTATGTAATATGCCTTGAAAGACAGACCAGAGCTGGATTAGAGAGAGCTTTAAATGCCAAACAAAGAAGTTTCTATTTTATGCTAGACATAACAGGCAGCCATTGGAA
>NW_025378102.1:0-10710 GCF_016433145.1 Gracilinanus agilis
AAACTATTTGAGATATAAGAAAATTAATTCTCATTCTTTAATGCTGAATCAGATTTAATATTTGATCTATTAATTTGATTTCTGTGTCAATTTGACTTGAGGTAGCTAGGTGATGCAATCGATTGATCATCGATCCTAGAGTCAGGAAGATCTAACTTAAATCAGATTCAGACAGTTACTAGCTATGTGACTCTAGAGAAGTCACATATCCTTTGACTGCCTCAGTTTCCTCACATGTAAAATGAGAATAATAATAGCTTCTACTTCTCAGGGTTATTTTGAGGATTAAATGAAATAATATTTTAAGCATTTAGTATGATACTTGACACATAGCAAGAACTTAATAAATATTTCCTCTCTTATTTCCTTCCTTCCTTAAGAAGACTCTAGAGTTTCTAATGTTCCTTTGTACCTTTTTTATCTAATTTCAATATGGTTCTATATAGCATAATGGATTGAAATCCCTCTAACCATTCCTTCTATATCCCTTGTTCCTTATTTCATTAATTCCATGTAAAAGCTTGTGTGTATTCTTATATGTGTGTGTCTATCTGTCTGTGTATATATGTATGTATAATTATATTTCATTGAAAGCTCCTAATAGTTTTATTTTTTCTTGATGAACAATTCCCTCATATTTATGGGTTTGCACAAGGCAGTCTCCCAAAGTGGGTGCCACCACCCCCTGATGGATGCTTCAGTGATCCAGGGGAGTGGTGATGGCCAGAGGTGCATTTATCTTTCCTATTAATTGCTATTAAAATTTTTAAAAAAATTAATTTCCAGGGGGCTAAGTAATATTTTTTTTCTGGAAAGGGGGCAGTAGGCCAAAAAAGTTTGGGAACCACTGCATCACTATACTACACACCTTGTATCCTAGCATATTGATTTGGGGAGTTTATATAAACATTTTACTGTGATGCAGTGTTGCAAAATGCCCTGATGATGACCAGTGACAACACTGGACTATGGAGTCACTATGAGACAATCTAGGAAAAGAGTTAATTATGTGAAATGTGGCAACCCAATTTCTATGCCATTCCCAGAAGAATCAATCAACAATTTGTCAACGAATGCTTATTAAACACCTATTATATGTCAGACACTGTGATATGAGTAGAAATACGAAAACAAAATAATAATGAGAAGAAGAACAAAACAAATAAACAAAATCAAAACATTCCTTACTACAAAGAGTTTACAGTGTATTGGAGAAGGCAATGCTTACTTGCAAAAGTACAAATAGAATGTGTGTAAAACAAATGAATAAATACAAGATGCTCTGGAGAGGTAAAAGAGAACTAGCATCTATTAAGAGAAACCTCATTCAGAAGGTAAAATATTACCTGATTTTTGAGAGAAACTATGAATTTTAAAAGGAGAGGGAAGAGGGGGCAGCTGGGTAGCTCAGTGGATTGAGAGCCAGGCCTAGAGACAGGAGGTCCTACGTTCAAATCTGGCCTCAGACACTTCCCAGCTGTGTGACCCTGGGCAAGTCACTTGACCCCCATTGCCTACCCTTACCAATCTTCCACCTATAAGTCAATACACAGAAGTTAAGGGTTTAAAATTTAAAAAAAGGAGAGGGAATAGGGTATAGATTGATAATTGCAGCCTCCTCCATGAAGAATTTTTCATGTAGGTCCCTATATAGATTTATAATTCTAATCATGGGATTTTGTTCCCTAAAGAACATCTATGTATTCCTTATTTCCAGTACAAAAGCTCTCTTTTATTTCCTAATGGAAAACCAGAAATTTCAACTTTTTATTTACTCCTTCTATCATTACTGACTCACTAAAATTACATAACATTCCTGCTCTTCAGAAAATATCCAGACACTGATTTCTCCATGAGAAACTCCAAATCAGAGACTCCCTTGTCTGAACAAAAAGTAAATCTTGGATGGAAGTTCCTGCTTCCTTTCATATTTCTTAAAACAGTATGTTCTGTGGGTTCTCAGTCAACAAGTGTGTCTGTTCTGATAGAAGTTAAGGGCTCCTGTTTTCCTCTTCTCCTGTCTCATTGTCCTGAAACGTACCCTCTGATCAGGATCATATGTTCTTTCTTCCATCTAGAAAGACCCCTTTTTTTTCCTTAAAAAAAAAGGAAACTAAATGAAAGCCCCTTTAATCAGTTACAAGAGTGCTGTACCAATTACTTCCCTACAGGGTGACCTTTTCATCTTTTAATGGCATTTTGGAATAAAATCACCCTAACACATTGGGAATGCTATGCATGTCACATTTCCAATTCTATTTTTTTCTCTTGTTGGCACTGAATAAGGCCTAATATATTCATGACCTAATTAGAGTAATTTTTGAATAATAATGACCTCCTGGGGGAGACTTTTTTTTCCTTGGCGCTTTTCAGACACATTAACTAGAACAAGTGTTTCTTAATTTTTAAGTGTTTCTCTAGTTATGGGAAGTATTTTGGCTTCACTTAGAATGGAAATTATATAACAGAAATCCCTAGAGGAGATGAGAAGCACTTTGTTTTATTTTTCTAGATGCTTATTTTTCCTTAAAATTCAGTGATCTCTATTCCCTCCCATCCCCTCTTGTTTTTTTCTTTCTTGAGGATGTGCGCATCCCAGAAAGATAACCACACAAGGGAAACAGCTGAAGTAATTCAAGCTTCTATTATTGCAGCTGTATCTGAGTGCTTATGAATTAGTTAATTTGAGAATGGTTTTCATCCTTACCATCTCCTTTCTTACATCTTCAATAGGGGATAAAAGATAAATCGAGGAACACATAACTAGCTTGATTCAGCACTTCTCAAATTTGTGGTCTGTACTCTACTCATTCAAAGTAACCATCAGAGCCATAACTTCAGGACCTGGGGACTGTGTCCCACATTGCCAATCTTCCTTCATGAATGGGGACTCTCTCCCTACTGTAATTACCATTGAGGTGTGTTGTAACTAGTTTTGAGTCAATTGTTAAATTTTCTTTGTTAGCATTTATATCTCAGAATTTGTCAATCAACACTAAAGAGGGATAAATTTGTTGTTTTGTTGATTGTTGAGACGTACTGAAGTGTTAATAATGCAGATGAAGCTTAAAAGAACCTTGCATATATATATATATAGATAGATATATATGTGTATGTCTATATATATATGTGTGTGTGTGTGTGTGTGTGTGTATATCGTATACTATATATACACACATATATATCCTGCCTCTTCCCCAGAAAGCTAGTTGTTAAATATTTATCAGCATATGGCTGGTTGGAAGTGACCCAAAAGGCCATCTATTTCAACACACTCAGAACTCTATTACTGAAATGTGATGGTTATGTGACCATGGGCAAGTCCTTAACCTCTTTGAACACTGGTTGCTTCATCTATAAAACAGAATTAAAAGTCCTAGAGCAGTTATTTCAAAAGGTTGTTGTGAGGATAGAATGAGATAATATATATCATCTATAGGTTTGATCATGGAAACATATAACTCAGTGGGCCTTTGGCATTTTATATCTCACCATGAATGGCATGGACAAAGCCCTTGGTATCTAATAAACAATGGAGTTCATTAGTTGGGAATGAATTGGTTGGCTCAGATTATTAAAGATTAAAGCAAACCTGCTTTTTTGTATCTATTTAAAAAAAAGTTCAATCAGTAATCCAGCCTAGAAATCTTGGAGGTTTTCTTTGATTTTCATTTCTTAATATTTTCAGCTCCTCTCTCCTACCATATCCTGTCATGTATTCCTTAAAAGTAATTGTGACCACCCTACACCAAGATAAATTCAGAATGGGTGAATGACTTGAATATAAAGAAGGAAACTGTAAGCAAATTAAGTGAACACAGAATGATATAATTGTCAGATCTCTGGGAAAAGAAAGATTTTAAAACCAAGCAAGAGTTAGAAAAAATTACAAAATGTAAAAGAAATAATTTTGATTATATTAAATTAAAAAGGTTTTGTACAAACAAAAACAATGCAACCAAAATCAGAAGGGAAACAAACTGGAAAAAAATCTTTATAACAAAAAATTCTGACAGAGGTCTAATTACTCAAATATACAAGGAACTAAATCAAGTGTATAAAAAAATCAAGCCATTCCCCAATTGATAAATGGGCAAGGGACAGCTCAGTGGATTGAGAGCCAGGCCTAGAGACGGGAGGTCCTAGGTTCAATCTGGCCTCAGACACTTCACAGCTCTGTGACCTTGGGCAAGTCACTTGACCCCCATTGCCTACCCTTACCACTCTTCCACCAAGGAACTAATACACAGAAGTTAAGGGTTTAAAAAAAATATAAAAACAAAACAAAACAAAAACAAGAAAAAAACCAAGGAACTAATTTTTAGATAAAGAAATCAAAACTATCAATAAGTACATGAGAAAGTCTTCTAAATCTCTAATAATTAGAGAAATGCAAAGCAAAACAACTCTGAGGTATCACCTTACACCTAGCAGATTGGCTAAAATGATAGCAGAGGAGAGTAATGACTGTTGTAGGGGATGTGGCAAAATTGGGACATTAAAACATTGCTGGTGGAGTTGTGAATTGATCCAACCATTCTGGATGACAATTTGGAACTATGCCCAAAGGGCTATAAAAGAATGCCTGCCCTTTGATCCAGCCATACCATTGCTGGGTTTGTACCCCAAAGAGATCATAGTTAAACAGACTTGTATGAAAATATTTATAGCCATGCTTTTTGTGGTAGCAAATAACTGGAAAATGAGAGTATGCCCTTCAGTTGGGGAATGGCTGAACAAATTGTGGTATGTACTGGTGCTCAAAGGAATAATAAACTGGAGGAATTCCATGTGAACTGGAAAGACCTCCAGGAATTGATGCAGAGTGAAAGGAGCAGAGCCAGAAGAACTCTGTACACAGAGACTGATACACTGTGGTATAATAGAATGTAATGGACTTCCGTACTAGCAGCAATGCAATGACCCAGGACAATTCTGAGGGATTTATAGAAAAGAATACCACCCATATTCAAAGAACTGCAGGAGAGGAAACACAGAAGAAAAACAGCTGCTTGATCACATGGTTTGATGGGGACGTGATTGGGGATGTAAACTGGAAACAACCACACCAATGCAACTATCAATGATATGGAAATAGGTCTTGATCGATGACACATGTTAAAACCAGTGGAAATGCACATTGGCTATGGGGGAGGGGTGGTGAAGGGGGTTTGAAGGGGAAAGTAAGAACATGAATCATGTAACCATGGAAATTTTTTCTAAAAAATTAAAAATTAAAAAAAAAAACAAATGAAGGAAAAAAAAAAACAATTGTGACCAAACTGACAAATTTCCAACTGGTTCCCCTGCCTCTGGTCTTTCCCTTATACACTAGAGCAGTGATGGGCAAACTATGGTCCATGGGCTAGATGCAGCCCCCTGTGACATTATTCCTAATCTGATAAATACACGGAGTAGGATACAATACAATTAGAAACAGACTGACAGATGAGCATTTCCTTTCCAATAGCTCCCTCTTTAAAAAGTTTGCCCATCACTGCACTAGAGTATTCAATACCAGACAAATCCCCCTAAAACAAGAAAGACTGTATATAGTGAAAAGGACACTTGATTGAGAGCCAGAAAATCTGGAATCTAGTCCTGGCTCTTTCAATTTTTAGCGATATGAACTTGGGACCAACCTCTTTCAACTTCAATCTCCTTTTCTGTAAAAATGGGAGAAATACTTCCACTGCAAAGTTCTTGGTCTAGTGGGAGAATAAGATAAAATAATATACTTCAAAAGTGTAAATCATTTTATTTCCTGAGTTCCTGGTATTTCAGTTTTCATAAATTGGCTAGTCAGACAGGCATTTGACAGTTTATTTCAATATATAAATATTCGTTTTAAACTTTTTTTCTGGTTTGCTCCTTCCCAAGAGATTACATACATACATACATACATACATATATAAGCATAGATATGTATTTTGTGACTTCCACAAACTATGAAAAATTATTTGACATTATTTGATAATAACAGGATTTTTTCAAGACTTTCCATTGCTGAAGAAATTATATTGTCCTCCACATAAACTATAAGATTTCTCTGTTTGCCGTCCTCAAGACCTTCAATAGTCAGCCCCTACTCTCTCACTCCAATCTTATTTCCCATGTTTACACAACTTATTTTCTCCACTTTAGTTTAACAGATCTTCTTACTGTTCCCATATATACCAACTTATTCCCTCAGAAATGTCATATCCCTATTTTAGAACAAGTTATTTCTTCACTTCTATTGATTCATGTTTTATCTAACCTGGATAACCCATTCTTCTACTCTCTGAAGTCTTCTCTAATTATTCTAGTTTACACTAGTTTCTCCCTACTCTGAAGTTGTGTTAGTTTCTTTTTTAAAAACCCTTATATTCTGTCTCAGAACCAATACTAAGTATTGATTTCAAGGCAGAAGAATGGTAAGAGTTAGGCAGTGGGGGTTAAGTAATTTACTCATGGTCACACAGCTAGAAAGTGTCTGAGACCAGATTTGGACTCAGAACCTTCTGTTTCCAGGCCTGGCTCTCTATAGACTAAGCCACCTACCTTTTCCCTATATTCTTAATATCATATTGTTTAGCCCTTAAATATTTTTATTGTTTGTATATTCAGTTCAGAAAGCACTTATGTGCCTATGAGCAAGACAATCTATTAATAGCTGGAGATATATATTTTTCAAAAATACACTAATACTCAACTTCTTAGAGGGAAAAAATAATAAAAAAAATAAAATTATAAATAAAAAAATACACTAATACTGAGGAGCTACAACATTTACATAGATGAGTGAGGTAAGATACTTTGAGAAAAGAGATAGCAATAAGAATTTGAGAGCTCAGAAAAATGCTTTGCATAAAAGGTAGCACCTGAGGTGCTTTGAAAAAAAGCTAGGAAGAGGGTATTCTAGGCATGAAGATCATGCTTTGCAAACGTACAGCAATGAATCCTTTGCAAACGTTCAGGGATGGCTGAATGAAATATTTCCTTCCAGAAAGAGGACTGGAAGATAATATATGAAGATGAGCAATGTGAAAAGGGCTAGTGTCGTAGCTTCCAACAAGACTGAAACACCCCTGAAGGACAAAGGTTTGATCTGACCTCTTTTTTGTTCACACCACACCATACAGCTTGTTGGATGATTAACTCATTAATAGATTTCATCAGTCTATCAATAAACACTTAATAAGTGTCTGCTGTGTGCTAGGCACTATGATAAAGAACTGAGGAAATAAAGACCTAAGTGAAAGTTCCTGGCCCTCAAGGAGCTAACATTTGTCTCAGAACAGACAACTCACGTATTTGTAAGTATGCACAAATATGTAAAATAAACAAAATTGCATTGGGGAAAGATCTCTAGCATCTGAGGATCATTTGATTTTATTCTTAACCTAGAAACCTCACACATCACCACCAAAGACAATTGAATGGAAAGCCATGGAAGTAGGGAAAATATTATAATCCATTAATTAATTAAATAACTATTTATTGAGCACTAAAGGAGTGCATGACATTGTACTAGGTACTGAGTTAAACCCAGAATCATAGAGGATACAGTTTTAATATTTGTCTTTTATAAATGCCCATGAATTTAGAGGAGACAGTGTGATAAAGGGGTTAAAATGGAAAGAGCTCCGCTCCTAGAGCTTTTTTCATATTCGGCTTTCTTAGGCTTACTTACTACCTGTGTGACCTTAGAGAAGTCACTTATCCTCTGTGTGCCTTTGCTAATTTATCTGTAAAAATAAAGGGATTTGATTTGCTGTCCCATGAGGTCTTTTCTAGAAAAATGGTGCTAATATCCACAAATTCTACTCTCCATAGCTCAAGGGCATTTATTTTCTGAGAAGTCAAGTTGCACATATAAAATAAAGGTACATAGTCTCCTATGGACAGCAGAGTAGTAGAGTACAATTTCTAACCTTGCCTGGGGGACACTACTGTTTTGTCCTGGTTTTATGTTGGACCAGTGCCATCTTCCCTAGTTTAATGGAGTCAATCCAGACCTTTTTCATAAATAGAAAGGTTGTGACCAGGAAAGCTAAGGAACCCCTGCGAACTGTTGTCATTGAACTTCACTTCATCAATGCTCCTTCCTGTTGCAAAACTCAGGTTCTACTTAAATTTACCCTCTATTGTAGCATTTTGCTTCCCACTGAAATCAAATTCAGTCCTTGGAGATGAAAACAATGTGCTTCAATCCATTATATGCAGCAAACCCCTGTGATATAATGATCCCTGCCATCTGTGCATAATGATTATAGCACAACTCAAAAAGATCTTTCAGCAGTATAATGAAATGAGCACAGCGACTTAATTAGACAGGGTCAGCAATATTATGTATGACCTTAGGGTGAGCCTCTTCACCTAGGGACTGACTCTGTATCAATTCCTTCCATAGACTTACGGATATCATCACCTTACACCTTCCTCATGGGGATACTTAAAGAAGTAATATAATAATGTTCACTTTCAGCACTTCAGGGAAAAAAAGGGGTGCTGGGGCTATAAGAATAAGGTTACACTTTTATTTTTCCTAGGGCTTAATACTTCGCTTTGAGTTTCTTTTGTGGTATTTCATAATTTGGACAAGATCTAACTAATCAACAAGCACCAGCTATGAGGGACCACATATTTATGATGCAGTATGAAAATTGCAATCATCTCTTTAGCTCACCATTTAATTGCACCGGGAAATTCAGCATCTTAATAGAGTTATAAGCAGTACATGTGCATAGTGAATTTATACATATGGATTATGGCTTAATGCATTTAAGAAAGAATTTTTAAAAGGCACAGGTGTCTGGGCTCCATAAGCTACTTCATTAATGTATCAAATGAAGGAGCTGCTTAGGCAGGTGGGATACATTTATTTATTTATTTTTTAAGCCATAGGGAGAAAGGATGTGTGTGAATCCATTCAGGTAGGTGGTGGATCTTTTGTCACAGTTTTATTACATTCCACCCATTTATAAGTTGATTTGTTCTTCAACATGAGGAACCCAAGTTGAAAATAAGTAAAAAATGTCATAGAGAGCTTAACTTTGGAGTTAAATGACCTAGGTTCAACTCATGGCTCAGATTCTATGAGTGATTTTGGATGTCACTTAGTTTTGGTGGACCTCAGTTATCTCAAGAGGAGAATGAGAAATTGAGATGGAATAACTTTTTTAAAAATCCATCCTTGAAAATGGTGATCCAGTTATCCAGTAGTGCCATGCTTTGGATTTAATGGAACAAAGGATGCAACTTAAAATATCTGAATATTCTCAGGGGGTTAATCTAGTCTTTGGGGTTAAAACAAAAACATTTTTGACCTATCACAAGATATTCCTCATTAGCTTCAAATAAAATTCAAGTCTAAATTGTATTAAGGCACAGTCACAATATTGGGAAATAAGTGATTTCACCTTTTTGAAAAAATCAGGAAATAGGTGGGGCAAAAGACAAAGGCCAAAGCAGCTAAAGAAACAAAACATGTTCTTTGAGAAGGGTTGACCCCATTGAAATCTCTAAGTCTCTTTGACAGTGGTATAGAGCTATGCATAACCTCTCAAAAACAATCTGACAAAACACCGTTAGTGCCCTTTTTCTCTTAAATGTCTAGTTTATTTCGCTGTCCAGCTAATAATAATTTGGCAAACAAATAAGGAATCTCCATCTTCAGCAAAGCATTATATAATAGATGCCAGCAAGATAAGGTTGGAAACCTGTTCTGTTAGATGGGCTTTCGTCATGAGTGCTAAATGAAAGAATCATGAAATTATGCCCTTGAAATCAGAGAGAAGCCAGAATAGGATTATAGAAAAGAAATTGTGTGTTATGTGTGTGTGTTTGCATTTTTGTTCAGATGTATCCAACTTTTTTTGATCTACTGGATAATACTATCCATGGAATTTCTTGGTTGTCCATTTCTTTTCAGTGGATCCTTTTGTCAGGCAATCAGAGGTTATGTGACTTGCCCAGGGTCACACAGTAAGGATGTGTCTGAGGCTGGATTTGAACTAAGGTCTTTCTGATTCTAGATCTAAAGCTCTAAACATTTAGCCACAGCTATTTCTACAGAACAGTATTAATGGAGAGACACTATTTATGTATTATTTATATACCTATATGTATATGTGTATATATGTCTATGAGAATGTGTTTGTTTATACAGATGTGAATGTATATATATACATATATTTAAAATATAAGGCAGTGATAGCTATAAAACTACATAATGCATTAATATATGCACACACACACACACACACACACACACACACACACACACCCTGATGACTGCTTTTAGAGTGCTTTGTCCAGAGTAATGGCTCCTTAGTATCTAGAATGCTTGTTCAACTGGCATTACTTGTTTATCAAACTATTATTAGCTGAGACTTTACATGCTGATCAGTGATCTCCATCTATACTATCCTTAAAGAAAAGTTAGGGATTGATTCCTGTATATAAAGTCTTCTCCTACTTCAAGGTCTTTTAGGGTCCCAGTTCACATATAAAGTACTTTAGAATAACGGAAAATATATAATAGTTCCCAGAGGAAGCAAGTAGCATCAAATGTCCCAGAATGGAAACATTTAATAAACCAAAGGCTGCAGCCAAATAAATCTCTCACAGCCAAATTTAAATAATAGTTAGAAAGACAAATAGATGGACAGATAGATACATAGACAGAGAGAGAGAGAGAGAGAGAGAGAGAGAGAGAGAGAGAGA
>NW_025378103.1:0-2343 GCF_016433145.1 Gracilinanus agilis
TACCAGTCGCCCATTCCTCTGACAACTTCCTTTAGGCCTCTTCTCCTGCTGCCAGCCCCAGTGATTAATGGGGGCAGAAGGGCCTCAGAGGTCATTGAGTGGAGCCGCCTTCATTTGATAGATAAGGATGCAGAAGCCCATAAAGGCTCAGGGGCTTGCTTGGTGTTACCCAGAGAATGAGGACCGGAGGGAGGATTTGATCCCGGGTCTTCCTGACTAAGTCCAGAGTTCTCAGACCAGGAAGAAACCATGTAATTGTAGACCAGCTCCACAGGGTAGCCAATAATGAGGAGCCTCCATTTAGACTTGGGAGAGAAATTATTGTTTTAAAGCAAATGACACACAAGAACTCTTTATTGCCTTAAAGCGATGGGTTATGGGATTGATCCCACGTGGTCCCAGGGGGCGGAACTAGGACTAAAGGGTGGAAATTACAGGGAATCCTCAGTATAAGGAAAACTTCCTGACAATTATTTTTTTTTTAACCCTTGTACTTCGGTGTATTGTCTCATAGGTGGAAGATTGGTAAGGGTGGGCAATGGGGGTCAAGTGACTTGCCCAGGGTCACACAGCTGGGAAGTGTCTGAGGCCAGATTTGAACCCAGGACCTCCTGTCTCTAGGCCTGACTCTCAATCCACTGAGCTACCCAGCTGCCCCCCTTCCTGACAATTATTGCTGAAGAGGTCTGCTTGGGCAAGTGGGCCGGAGGGCTTGGGGGGAGGGGGAAGGGAGGGCAGCTTAGTTTATGTTGTTGCTCCCATCCCAGAAGGGAAGTAGGTGGGCAGAGGCTTAAATCAGCAGCCATCAAATACGCTGTGGGAGGCCTTCATGCTTCAGGTCCAGCTGAGGCTCAGTGGCCTCTGAGGCCCCTTCTAGCACTGAAGTTCTATGATTCAGTCAATGCTCGGCCCAGGGGAGCCAAAGCAGCTCCACCTCTGGAAGGGAAGGCAGCTGTGAGTTTAACCTTGGACAGATGCTGCATGCAATTTCTAGAATCCACTTGACGCTGTCCTCTGTACTCACACATATTAACTAAGTTCAATGTGGAGAGAGTTTGGAAAACAAGTTCTAAGGGACGGCAGTGGGCTCCAGCCCCTCCCCCAGTGCCCCGGCACCTTCTAAAGGTCCCCCAAAGTCAGCTGCACCTTTCCCAACAGCCCAAGCGGGAGCCCTAGACTCAACAGTGAAATGACTCATCAGAACAGAAATGCAAAGCAGCAAGAAAGCACATTTCCCAGGAGCCCCCACTTTGTCCTGACTCACAGACCTTCAAGGTCCAACTGGAAGGGACCTCAGCTGACTTTGTAGCCCCTTCACTTCGTGGGGTTTCAGGATACTGAGGAAAAGTGACTTGCCTATAGTCGGAAAAGTAGCACTCATCAGAGGGAGCATTTGAACTCGGGTCCTGTGATGCTGAGATTTCTTTCCACAGTGCTATGTCTCCTTTCTGCCAGAGTCTGCAAATGGCTTCTCTGAGATTCACACCTCGAAAATGGACAAAAGTCTCCCTGAAGGAGATAGGATCATAGATGTGGGGTGCCCAGTAAGCACACTTTGCATATAAGGAAACTGAAACCCACAGAGGTTAAGTGACTTGCCCAGGGTCATATGGGGAGCAAGTAGCAGAACTGGGATTGAAATTCATTCACTGGATTCTCTATTGTCCCACTCCCTTGAACCAGAACTTGGTGGGCATAGCCTGGACTCAGGAAGACTTGGTTCAAATTCAGCCTCAAGCATTAGCTATGTGAACCTGGAGAAGTTATTTAACCTTTATTAATCTCAGTTTTTACAGTTTCAGCTGTAAAATGGGGATATTAATAGCATCTACCTTCCAGGACTGTTATGAGATCGACTAAGGTAATACTTACACAGCATGAACACAAGACTCTGGTCCTTTTTCTATCACTGCCCCCACCATTCCTGGAACTGCACCCCCAACCTCCTGGCTATGACTTCCTGGTTTCCTTTAAGTTTCAATTAAAGCCCCATTTTCTACAGGAAAACTTCCCCAAGCTCTCTAAATTCCGGCGTCTTCCTTTTGTTAATCATTTCCTTTAGATAAATATATGCTTCCTGTATGTTGCTTGGCATGTTGTTGCCCCCATTAGATTGTGAGCTTATTGAGGACAGGAACTGTCTTTTTTGTATCGCCTGGGCTTAGCGCAGTGCCTGACACACAAAAGGCTTTTAATAAAGGCTTAAAGACTGATTGGTTACTCACTGAATGTTTGCTCTCTTCCCTTCAGTGCAGGCTTCCTTTCTTAAAAAAATAAAAAGGAAAGGAAAGGAAAGGAAAGGAAAGGAAAGGAAAGGAAAGGAAAGGAAAGGAAAGGAAAGGA
>NW_025378104.1:0-1494 GCF_016433145.1 Gracilinanus agilis
ATAATAATATTAAAAATTATAAATTATTATTCATTTACTTTAGACAACAAATGGAAAAATCATACCTGA
This sequence comes from Gracilinanus agilis, assembly GCF_016433145.1. NCBI lineage: Eukaryota > Metazoa > Chordata > Mammalia > Didelphimorphia > Didelphidae > Gracilinanus > Gracilinanus agilis. The sequence goes on from NW_025378104.1 coordinate 70, forward strand.
AAAACTCTCAACTGATTCTATTCTCTTAGGCTAGAGCTTATATTTAAAAAACTCCAGGTCTTCAGAAAATCTCTGGTTTTCTGTGTTTCATGAGTCACGTCACAACTTTTCTCCACATTATTGAATGGTCTTTAAGAGTTGCTATTATAAAAAAGAAATCATCACTCAACGTCCATCTGGTTTTAAACCTCTAAAAGTCTTAGCTTGGCTGATCTTCAGGCAACAGATATAGTTTGTCACCAGGCCTGTACTTGACTCCTTTTCAACATGTGTATTTGCATTTTTAACATCTAGCACAGTCTGGCACATGGTAGATGCTTCAGAAGCATTTGTTGATTGATTGGTTGATTCATCTTGCCTAATCCTATTCAAGATCCTGTTCCTTTGGCATAGTCTTCCGAAACTCAAAATGGTCTTTTTGTCACAATAAAATATTACCAATCATATCTAAATAAGTGAAGAAATGATCTTTTTTTGGAAAGATTGATCAAGATGGTTGTACTCTTTAATATATTTATGGTTTATGTGAAGCTATAGTTTTTCTCTTATACAAACAATTTCAGAGGTAAAGAATCAATAATAGTATGTGAGAGTAAGACATTAGAATTTAGACTTCTAATTAGAACTGTTTTTTGTGTGTTTACTTATATCTTGCTTCAGTAAAAGAATGAGTTTGATAAAGTAGATCACTGAACTTTTTTTTAAAACCCTTAACTTCTGTGTATTGGCTTATAGGTGGAAGAGTGGTAAGGGTGGGCAATAAGGGTGAAGTGACTTGCCCAGGGTCACACAGCTGGGAAGTGTCTGAGGCTGGATTTGAACCTAGGACCTTCTGTCCCTAGGCCTGACTTTCAATCCATTGAGCTACCCAGCTGCCCCCTAGATCACTGAACTTTGATGAGATGATCATCATAACTGGAACTATAGGATGGATGGAAGAGGCCCCTCAAAAAGAATAACAAATAAAAGGACATTTCTTTCCCATTTGTCAGGACAAAGCAAACTCTCAACTTTCACTAGCTATTGAGTCTGAGGCACTCCAAATCTTTTGTGGTGCCTGTGCTAACTCTTGCAATCATTAGATCTTGGTTGCAGAAGATCTCCCCACAAAATAATGAAAATTTTGAGAGAATTTGAGTGCATCGATTGTGAATCAAGTAGCATTGAGTTATTGGGGATTGTCTAACTCAGTAATGAACATATCAGTCTATCAAAAGTAATTCCTACTGTATATGAAGTTAATAGATCCTTAGCAATAATCGTAGACATATTAATATTCATCTAAAGCCAGCTCTGAAACACAGAGAATAGAGTATGGGCCTAGAGTCAGGAAGATATGGCTTCAGTTTCTTCATCTATAAAATGGAAATCAATATAACCCTTATTTTACAGGGGTTGTTGTAAGGATTAAATGAAATAACATAT
>NW_025378105.1:0-1163 GCF_016433145.1 Gracilinanus agilis
TGTGGCTGCTGGCTCCTGTTCTGGCTGTAGCATCAAGGGCTGGCTGCAGCCCCCCTGGGAATCCCAAGAGTCTCCAGAACTTCTTCCCAGCCTAGGGAAGAAGGGAGAAACATCTTTCAGCAGCTACTCCATGTCCCATGTGCCAGTCAGTTCTTCTTTCCCTTGCTTTTTTGGAAACCTTCCCCTTCTGTCTTAGAATCAAGACTGTGGAGCAGTTCCAAGGCAGAAGAGTGGTAAGGGCTAAGTGTTGGGGTTATAACTGACTTGCCTGGGACGTGGCTGAAGCCATATTTAGACCCAGAACCTCCTGTTCTCAGGTCTGGCTGCCCATAAACCCAATCCTTTCTTAAAGGCCCTCCCTGAAGGAGACACTCAAAGGACTAAGTGAGAAACAATGTGGGACCTAGCAGGGCCCAGAGCCTCATCTTTACGTTTTATAACATGACATTCTCAAGGGTTGTTTCCAACCCAATTGTTGAGCACTTCCCCTTACTGCCTGGGAGACCCCACCCTAAAGCTTTTCCCCTTTTGGACCCTCAGATTTCCTTTTTGAAACAAAGATATATGGCCTTGGAGCCCCCTTTTCACTGGGAGAATTTAACCCTCTGATTTGAAACTCAAGGTGAAAGGATTCTTCCTGATGGACAAGGGTTAGGGGTTAGTGAGGGCTTCCTGGATGAGGTGACATTGGACCTGGGCATCCATGGAGGATTTGGTGAGACAGAGATGGAGTGGGGGGACAATGAGAGGAAAGGTACCTCCAGTGTGTTCAAGGCAAGCCTGTGCTGAATGAGGATAGCCCTGGTGACAACGAGGATACGAGATTTTCTCTGTGGTTAGAGATGGCAGGGTGAGGGGATTGGATTCAATTCACTAACTTAATCAGTATCCTCTTTGGAAAGTACAGTACCAAGCGGGGCAAGCTTCACCTGGCTGAGAGTGAGGTTTGTTTGGGCCGCATTGTCACAGCAACAAGGGAATATTTGGTAACAAAGCCACTGAACTAACAGAAGCTGATCTTAATTCCAACCAACCTGAAGCTCTGGGGAGACCAGAGCCAACCAACAGAGAACTGGGAGCCAGAGGAAGACCATAATTGGACTTTGCCTTGGAGGTGCTCTGAATACTACAAAATTACTGTCCTGTTGAGTTTCCTTCTTAGC
>NW_025378106.1:0-2372 GCF_016433145.1 Gracilinanus agilis
TGTGTGTGTGTGTGTGTGTACATGTATACATATATATACATATATAGAATAAATTATTGATTTTCATCCATTTCAGATAGAAAATGTGAGTGAGAAGCTTTTTTGAGTGTAAAAATCAGATAAACTATATTTTTTGTATATTGATCAGGCTACTGACAAGTGAGGCCCAAGTTTTCCTATTACATTAACTTTGAGTAGGGTGAACAAGTCCCTGATCCTAGAATCAATCCCTGTTTGGATCAGCAAACTTGACTCTATGCCAGTTTCAAAGGCTGCATTTCGCCAGCTAGCTGCAGGAGGATCTGATAAGAGACTGAATATGAAGCAATTGTCATCAATCTCCACTACTGAAAAACAAACAAACCAAACAAACAAAAAACTCAAAGGGTATCATACTGCTCAGTCATCCTTGGAGTGCATTAGAAATTGAGAGTAAGTATGCTTAGATCAATTATCTTTTGTAGCCCCGATGCTACAGATGGCTGGGTACACAGGGAAACAGTCAATCAGGTTGGAGGTAGCACCTTTAAGCTGGGATTAAAAAATACCTAAAGCTTAAATACAGGTGGACAATCCTCTCTTTACTTCCCAAGAGTTCACAAACAAAATAGATGAAGTCCATTCTCTCTTCCACAAAGATCTCTTTCATTTTATGTTGCCTTTCTGTGAGCTCTATCCCTCTTTAAGAATGCCCTTTATAGGCTTTAAAAGACAATCTGCCTTTTGTTCCAGCCATGGCATTGCTTGGCTTATACCCCAAAGAGATAATAAGGAAAAAAGACTTGTACAACAATATTTATAGTCACCCTCTTTGTGGTGGCAAAAAAATTGGAAAATGAGAGAATGTCCTTAGATTGGGGAATGGCTGAACAAATTGTGGTATCTGTTGGTGATGGAATACTATTGTGCTCAAAGGAATAATGAACTGATGGAATTCTATGTGAACTGGAACAACCTCCAGGAATTGATTCAGAGTGAAAGGAGCAGATCCAGGAGAACATTGTACATAGAGACTGATACACTTTGGTATAATCAAACATAACAGACTTCTCTACTAGCAGCAATGCAACAATCCAGAGCAATGCTGAGGGACTTATGAGAAAGAAAACTAGCCACATTCAGAGGAAGAACTGTGGGAGGAGAAACAGAGAAGAAAAACAACTGCTTGAAAACATGGGCTGATGGGGATATTTCTAGGGATGTAGACACTAAATGATAACTCTAGTCCAACTACCATAAAATGAAAATAGGTCTTCATCAATGATACATGTAAAAGCCAGTGGAATTGTGTGTTGCCTAAGGAGGCTTGGGGGAGAGGGAAAGAACATGAAACATGTAACTATGGGAAAATATTCAAAATAAAAATTAGAAAATAAAATAAAAATAAAAAAGACTGCCCTTAATGGTCATATATAATTTATATATTTGTATCAAAATGTTGAGGGAGATGGATGAAGGTGTAGATCTAGAAGAAATCTTGGAGGTCATTGAGTGTAACCACTTCCTTTTAGAAAGGAGTAACCTGAGTCATAGAGAAGTTAAATCATATCTAGTAAGTATTTGAGGTAGGATTTGAACTCAGGTAATTTTTAAACTATTTTTATTGTATTTTCCCTGAGTATATACAGAAAATTATTTTTACATTTTTCTCTGACATTTTGAGATCCAAATTTTCTCCCTCTCTCCCCAAGGTGGAAAACAATATCATATGTGTTATATATGTGCTACCATGAAATATGAATTTCCATATTCTCCATGTTTTGAAAGAAAAAATATTGCATATTCAAGAAAATAAAGTGATAGATGTTATGTTTCCATCTGCATTCAAACTCCATCAGTTCCCTTTATGATGGAGGATAACTTTTTTTTAAACATGTATTAATATTCATTTTTAACATGGTTACATGATTCATGCTCCTACTTTCCCCTTCAACCCCACACTCCCCCCACCCATGGCTGATGCACATTTCCACTGGTTTTAGCATGTGTCATTGATCAAGACCTATTTCCAAATTGTTGATAGTTGCATTGGTGTGGTAGTTTCGAGTCTACATCCCCAATCATGTCTGCCTCAACCCATGTGTTCAAGCAGTTGCTTTTCTTCTGTGTTTCCACTCCTGCAGTTCTTCCTCTGAATGTGGGTAGCGTTCTTTACCATAAGTCCCTCAGAATTGTCCTGGGTCATTGCATTGCTGCTAGTACAGAAATCCATTACATTCTATTTTACCATAGTATATCAGTCTCTGTGTAAAGTGTTCTTCTGGCTCTGCTCCTTTTGCTCTGCATCAATTCCTAGAGGTCTTTCCAGTTCACATGGAATTCCTCTAGTTTATTATTCCTTTGAGCACAATAGTATTCCATCACCCGCATAT
>NW_025378107.1:0-1252 GCF_016433145.1 Gracilinanus agilis
TCTTATATATTCACTATATATGCTTATATATTACATTATATGTTCTATATATATTCTCATATATTCACTATATGTTCTTATATTCTCTATATATTCTATAATTATATAAAAATATTGCATAATTATATAATACCATTGAATAAGTATCATATAATCATATAATATTATAGTATTACATAATTATATAACACTTGCATAATTATTATATTATCTACTATTACATAATTAGTATATCAACATATAATACCATTGCATGATTAGTATATCATTGTCACACTATTAAATAATTCTTACATTATATAATATTATTATATCATATTATTATGTAATACTATTGCATAATTATACTATTATTATATAATAATTCTCATATAATTATGCTTTGTGTTGTTATATTGATAATTATGTAATATGTTGATAACACGACTAATAATACAATGAATTTATTCATTATAAATAATAAGATGTAATTATATTAATATATTGGCACCATACTATATTAATATAATAATATAATGTATTGTTCTTTTAATATATTGATAATAAATTAATATAAAATTATTACACATTGTAAATGTTTATAATGAATAATTTACATTGAATATATATCATATATAGTCTGGAGGTAATCCCGGACCTGAATGGCGGAAGCATTGGTAGAATGCTTTCGAATAAAGGGGGAAAGGAACAAAAAATTATTAAGCACCAACTATATGCCAGGCTGGGCTAAATACTTTACAAATATTATTTCATGAAGATTCATAGAGGAAAAGAAAAATTAACTGATATAGTCACTATTGCACACTATTGTTCATCTGGGCCAAAAAAGGAATTAGCTTAAAAGAAAGAAGCAGGATGCAAGCCAGGCATGGTACCTTGATATGGTAATGGTTGGAGATTCCAATTATCGGGACATCTGCTGGAGCACTCGCGCTCTCTCTCTCTCTCTCTCTCTCTCTCTCTCTCTCTCTCTCCCCCCCCTCTCTGTCTCTCTCTCTCTCTCTCTGTCTCTGTCTCTCTGTCTCTGTCTCTGTCTCTGTCTCTCTCTCTCTCTCTCTCTCTCTCTCTCTCTCTCTGCAAATTCGGCTGTTCTTTCACCTAACAGAGAGAGAGAGATTTTTGGTTCATGCATTGGATTGGGGTAACTTTTGAGCTTTCTTCCTAGGGCAACAACTTGCCCGTTCTCCCAAGGAGAAGTGAGATACCATCCTGGTCCCCCTCAATTGTTCTTTTCGCCTTTCTCCCCTTTCTT
>NW_025378108.1:0-1341 GCF_016433145.1 Gracilinanus agilis
GAGCTGACCATTAACTGGTTCATTCACAGAAGACAAAGAACAGACCAAACTAATGGTGGGGTTTACTCCAGAGCTCAGCTCCTGTCTGTGGTTTCTGGGTCAGCGTTCACAGTCAGCTTCTCCCTTAATGGAGAAAGACTGAAACCCAACCAATAGCTACTGACTGACTCCAGGCCTCTGCATCACTGCCCACGCTGCTCTGGGATTGTTTGCTATCCCACACTTCCTCTGCTAATAGATTGTTTTCACCAGAAGGTCATGAAGACTCAGAACAGTTTACCATCAAACTGCGTAGCTGTAAATGGGAGCAAATTCCTCCTGGTCATGGATAAATTGGTATTCAGAATTTATAGAACATTAGAGTTGAGAAAAGCCCTTAGAGATCAGGTAATCCAGTCCTGCCACTTTACAGGAAAGGAAATTGAGGACAGAAAGGTAGAGAAGGTCACACAACAATTTAGTAGCAAAGCTTATTTTTAAATTTTGGGTTTCTTATTTACAGTCTGGTGTTCTTTTCCCTTCACCTCATTGCCACTCAGTGGTAACTTTTTTCAGGTAACATCATTGCAGAAATTTGACATTTCTGAATGTCTTAAAATATCTCATTTATTTTATATTTGTATTATATGTATTTTTTAAACCCTTGTACTTCGGTGTATTGTCTCATAGGTGGAAGATTGGTAAGGGTGGGCAATGGGGGTCAAGGGACTTGCCCAGGGTCACACAGCTGGGAAGTGGCTGAGGCCGGGTTTGAACCTAGGACCTCCTGTCTCTAGGCCTGACTCTCACTCCACTGAGCTACCCAGCTGCCCCTATTATATGCATTTTTTTTTAATTTTAAACCCTTAACTTCTGTGTATTGACTTATAGGTGGAAGAGTGGTAAGGGTAGGCAATGGGGGTCAAGTGACTTGCCCAGGGTCACACAGCTGGGAAGTGTCTGAGGCCGGATTTGAACCTAGGACCTCCCGTCTCTAGGCCTGGCTCTCAATCCACTGAGTTACCCAGCTGCCCCCTATTATATGTATTTTTGAAGGAAATTATGAACTAAGATTATTCAAGGAAGAGAATGACTGAATTGTAATGTTTTCAGATATGAGACTATTTCCGTTACAAGGCAATGTCATTCCCATTTGGGTCAAAATCATTGTTGTTTCGTGTCTGACTCTTCGAGATCCCATTTGGAGTTTTCTTGGCAAAAATACTGGAATGGTTTGCCGTTTCCTTCTCCTTCTCATTTTATAGATGAGGAAACTGAAGTAAACAGAGTTAACTCTCAGGATTACACAGCAAGTAGGTGTATGCAGACAAATTTGAACTCAGGTCTTCCTAACTCCAGGTT
>NW_025378109.1:0-1147 GCF_016433145.1 Gracilinanus agilis
TGGACAAAGTGACCTCTAACATTTCTTCTAGCTCAGAAGCTACAATCTTATTAAGTTGAAGTCAAGTCACTATACATCAATGGAGGGAGTTTGCTCACTGGTATTTCCATCTAGAAAGTTTACCAAATAGCAATGAAAACAAAGGTCAGAATCAAAAATAAACAAGCAGATAATGTGAATTTTGTGAGCCTCAAGTTATCTACCTCTTCTGATCCTCCCAACAAGAAGAGATCCTTCCTTCCTCTTAGCTCACTTAGCTCACTGTGCAACTTGGCCTCACTTAAATCCAGTTCACTCACAAGTCAAGCCTATGATGTAATTGTTCCTCTTGAAAAACAAAGGATGAACAAGAACAGGTGGTACAAAATTTGTGTATAATACAAATTGCAATTTGTACCTTGCACATTCATATACAAGTCTCCTCTTCTTTACTACATCATAAAATCTTTGAAGGCAGCACCCAATTTTAGTCTTCTTTATACTGCCCTTAGGGGTCCTTGAAAATAGTAGGAGCTTAATATATATTTCCTAAAAAGCATATATAGTCAAAGGAATCCATTAGAGGATGCTCAAAGCTTTCCATGTGAAGGATGGAGAAAGAATTAGCATTCATTCATTCATTCATTCATTCATTCATTCAATAATTATATTCTCTTAATAATACAAATCCAGTAGAAGCAGTTAATTCTTACCATTATTACTGATATTTGGACAGTCCAAAGACAGACACTTTACTTATTGATACAAATCCTATAAGAATGCAGTAAATGGTTTTTTGAGGGTAAATTGAACATTTGGTTAAAAAACCTAACGGCATAATAAAGTCCTTTAACATTGCCAAAAAGGAAATTTAAAACTATCGAGGTTACTTTACTATCCAGTTTTACATTACTGGAAGTTCCCCTTTCAGCAGGTTTGTTCAAAAAACTGACTTCCTACATTTCATCTTAGCTGTATCTATGAACTGCTTCATAGTTCAGTGAGGCACATCACAGTTCTTTGTTCTCAATCTTATGGTCCAGTCAGTAGCATCAAAGTAACTAGAGAGCACACCTGCCACCTCTTCTAAGAAACCTTTCCTTCTAGAAATGATTCCTCCCTCTTCAATACCATATGCCCTCTGTTCTGCCTCTCCTATCTATTTATC
>NW_025378110.1:0-1351 GCF_016433145.1 Gracilinanus agilis
TGAAAGAACTGGGATTGGTCTTATGTCCTCTGACTTTGCATTCAATGTTCTTTCCATTATATTGTCTCATCTCACACCTCCTTCATATGGAAGGGATGGTCAAAGTAATCAAAGAAGGAGATCATTAATTAAAATATAAACTTGAGAGGTTAGATAGAGATGTAGATATACACATAACCTCTCTAGTGGTTTTATATATATATATATGTATATATGTATATATATATATGTAGGTACACACATACATACACTTATATACATGCAAAATGGTATATATACATTTACATGTATGTATAGTTTTTTATATAGTGTATCTATAGCTATGAGATTTGATATAGATAAATATAGTTGTGACTAGATATAGATATGACCTTGGAACATATGAAGGGATGGCTTTTAGGAGCCAGTCTGATGGTGGTAGGCAATGGGCAATGCAGGAAATAGGACCCTCATGCTCTGAAATTTTGTATTTCTCACCAGTTAGCACTAGCTAAGCATAAACTGCAAAATTTGTATTCTTAATCAGTTAACCATTCCATATTGTTCATCACTCATAGTGGAGCTGTACTGTTCTTCCCTTAATTCAGAACTGTCAGGATTCTCTGTGCCATAATTTCATACCTTACTTGTGAATTATTAGGTCACTATAATACCCATCTGCATTGTTCTATATTTACCTTAGTTATGTTTCCACCACTGCTGAAGGCATTCCAGAAGCGTAGGGAGACCTCTCCCATGCTAACAAAAGATGGCAGAGGGACGATGGGGTAAACATAATACATGTGCACCAAGGAGTCTGGCAGTCCAGGGTCCTCAGGAAATATGCAAAGCCTGCTCCACACAAGGGGGACTGCTCCACCAGCTCCCCAGATACACTGTTGATGGTGGGCTTCTCCAGCAGCTCCCAGGCTGTTCCATTAGCTCCCAGGCTGCTATCCACGCCTGGAGAGCTGCTACACTACCAGCTCAGAGGCTATTCCGGGGCTACTTCATCAGTTCAAGGGGCTACTCTACCATGGTGGGGGTGGTTGGCTACTATTCCATCAGCTCCCAGACTACTCTACTAGCCCCTAAGGTCATTCCACCAGCCTAGACTATTATACCCTCCTAAAAACCTCTTCTTCAAATAAAATTCTTTTCTTACATCTGGATTGAACAGAGTTTGAGTCTCCCATTCTTGGGATAAAACCCTGCTACAAACTTGGGTGTGTTTCTCACATAAAATTTTATAGACCACACTTTACTGGGTATCTCTCTTCTTTCTTCTTCTTCTTCTTCTTCTTCTTCTTCTTCTTCTTCTTCTTCTTCTTCTTCTTCTTCTTCTTCTTCTTCTTCTTCTTCTTCTTCTTCT
>NW_025378111.1:0-1297 GCF_016433145.1 Gracilinanus agilis
CAGAAGCAAGAAACTGTTGCATGGGAGACTTTCTGCCAACATTCCAAGTCATAAGGGAGTGAGGAGAGGAGGTTCTGGGTTAAGATGGCGGCAGAGTAAAAAGCAGCTCTTAACCTCTCCTGACTGAAACACACAAGACTCCTCAAGGGGACATAAAAACAAGTCCAGACGAACGGAGGAACCCCACCACAGGGTGCAGCGTGGAAGGTACATGGAATTGGGACATTTCCATGCTATAAAGGGGTGAAATAGCTCTCACTAAATCGCGGTCTGATCAACCACCCCACCCCCACCCCCTCCACACACACCACCTATAACGCCGAAGCCAGCTAAAAAGAAATAGAGCAAGTTTGGGGCACCCATCGAGTCATTGGCAGCTCCAGGGCCTGTTCCTGAGAGCAGCAAGATTTGGGACCCCAAAAAGCCAAAGAACACACGCGAACTCTGAGCGTGGGAGTAGCGCAGGCATGGGAGGAGGCAGACACAGCCTCGAGCTAAGGCTCTGAAACCCTGAGTGGGGAACCAACGTAAACGGATATACGACTGTGGAAGCAGCACCCTGAGACTTATAAAGGAACCTCTGGCAGAGGATCAAGCAAGGGGGTCCACCAGGGGGCTTGACCTTGGAAAAAACCAGAACTCAGACCTCAGGAGCCAATAGATCGCAGACAGACACTGAGCGCGAGGATAAATCGGAGAAGCTGCTGGGCTAATGATGGCTACCCAGACTCAGGAAGTTCAGAAGAGAAAGATAAACAATAAGAAAAAGAAGTCTTTAACACTCAACAACTTTTACACAGAGAAAATCCAGACAACCGAGCAAACAGAGGAGGAGAACAAACAAGCATCCGGACCCTCCTCAGATAAGGAAAACTCCTCACAAACTATGGAAGAGTTCAAAACTGAGATTCTGAGGAAGATGGAAGAGATCTGGCAAGAAAATAACAGTTTAAAAGGTAAAATCTTGCAATTAGAAAGAGAGGCTCAGAAATCAAATGAACTAATGAGCAAATTGAACCAGATTGAAAAAGAAAACCAAAAGATCATAGCTGAAAACCAGTCTCTAAAGGCTAGAATTGAGCAGTTAGAAGCTAATGATCTCTCAAAACAACAAGAACAAATAAAACAAAATCAAAAGGGGGCAGCTGGGTAGCTCAGTGGATTGAGAGCCAGGCTTAGAGACGGGAGGTCCTAGGTTCAAATCCGGCCTGAGACACTTCCCAGCTGTGTGACCCTGGGCAAGTCACTTGACCCCCATTGCCCACCCTTACCACTCTTCCACCTAAGAGCCAATACA
>NW_025378112.1:0-1193 GCF_016433145.1 Gracilinanus agilis
TCTCGTTTTGCCTATTTAGCTTGGCTAGTGTGATCTCTCATGGCACAGTCCTTTACTAAAACTATTCCCTGGAGTTCACAATCACTTGTTATCCAGCATATGAACTCAGATAAGGGGAGCATATAATAGAGATAGGAATTATTCACAAAGATGGATGAGTTGATTCAATTTGATGAGCTTTTATTAAATATGTGCTGTACACTAGGCATTGTAGACACAAAGACAAAAGCAAAACAATATTTGCCTTAAAGAAGCTTATATACTACTGGTAGAAATAACACATATACAAACTGATATGAAACACAAGCAAAATAAATAAAAAGTAATGAGAGATGGATGTAACTACTAAATGAGTGGCGTAACCTAGAAAAACCTTTAGGAAGTGATATTTCCAGGGACAAGAGATATTTTTTCAGTTGCCAATTTTTTTCAAGGTTAAATTTCTTATTTCTGATAATAAGTAAAACAATCTCTTCATATTTCAATTTCTCTATTGCCTTTTTTCCTTTTTTAATTTTTATTTTGAATATTTCCCATAGTTACATGTTTCATGTTCTTTCCCTCTCCCCTAACCGCCCCCCCCCCACAGAGGACGCACAATTTCACTGGGTTTTACATGTATCATTGATTAAGACCTAATTCCATATTATTGATAGTTGGACTAGAGTTATTCCCTATTGCCTTTAAAGATGGTATTTTGTGGGTTGTAGGGATTAGAGTCTGTAGATCTTTCTCCTTTCTATTAAAGCAAATATTGAAATAAACAGAACTTAAAACTATACAGTTGAACATTTAAACTAAAGCATTTTTTAAATGAGGAAGCAAAATTAATCATGTTGTATCTAAAAAGAAATTAATGATAATTCTTTAGTGAGCACAACTATTTGATAACTACATTGCTTACACCTGCTTCTGGGTCACAGTTGAAAGACAGAGAGGAGCACTTTTGGTAAAGAAGAAATGGAAGCCCTGAGGGGCAATATTATTTCAGGCCCAAGAGATGAAAGAGACCCTGAGGAACAGTATCATAGTTTCTGGTCTCACAGGAAAAGGGGCAGCACTTGAACCTCACTCACATCTAAATTGGTTCCAAAGGGGAATATATAATACACACACACACACACACACACACACACACACACACACACACACACACTCTCTCTCTCTCTCTCTCTCTCTCTCTCTCTCTCTCT
>NW_025378113.1:0-1290 GCF_016433145.1 Gracilinanus agilis
AGACATTTCATTCTATACAGTTTGTCACTTTTCACTCTAAGTAAACTTCTAGTTATCCTGTTGATAATAACAATTTTTAATATTTACCAACATATTTTGTTTGGTCAACAAATTCTGTTTAAGTCTCATTTTTTCCTAATGAATGCTTGGAAGTCTTCAATTTTATTCAATGATCATACTTTCCCCTGCTAAAATATAGTCAGTTTTGCTGGATAGTTGATTCTTGGTTGTAAACCCAGTTCCCTTGGTTTCCAGAATATTGTATTCCATGCCTTCCATTCCTTCAAAGTAGATACAGTCAGATCCTGTGTTATCCTAACTGTGCTTCCCCAGTATCTGATGATTTCTTCTTATCATCTTGTAATATTTTTCCTTGGTCTGGTAGTTTTGAATTTGGCTATAATATTCCTGGAAATTTTCAGTTGTGGATTAAATGTAGGAGGTGATCTGTGGATTCTTTCAATTTTTGCTTTTCCCTCTTGTTCAAGAATGTCAGGGTAGTTTTCTTGGATAATTTCCTATAGGATGATATCTAAACTTTTTCTTTTGTCATGATGTTCTGGTAGACCAATAATTCTTAAATTGTCTCTTTGAGATTTGTTTTCCAGATCTTTGTTTGTATCAATGAGGTGTTTCATATTCTCCTCAAATTTTTCTTTTTTTTTAATTTTGTTTTATATATTCTTGCTGCCCTGAGAAGTCATTTGCTTCTAGCTGTTGAGCTTTATTTTTAAAGACTGAATTTCATCTCTGGCTTTTCAGTCATCCTCCTTCTGGTCTGATTTTCTTTGTATATCATCTTTTGCCTTCTTTGCTTCATTTTTGAGCTGGTCAGTTTTGGATTTTAAGACATTATTTTCTTGTTTTAGTTCATGTATTTCATTTATTAAACTGTCTTTAGCCTCTCTTAGTTGCTTTTCAATTTCCTGAAGTTCTTGAGTTAATTGAATTTTGAGATCTTCGAAAGCCTGTGTCCAATTCTCTGGAGCTTCCTCCTCTTCTTCTATTTCATTTGCTCTCTTTTCGGTTCCTGGAAAGAAGCTGTCAATTGTTATTTATTTTCTATTTTTCTCTTGTTTACTCATATTTTTTCCTTTTCTGTTATCCTAGTTTAAGCAGATGGATTTAGTGAGTTTTGATGAAAGATCTTCCCCCAGCTGGCAATGGAGGTTTGTAGTATGTTCTCTGCTGTCCAATCGATGGGATTAAGCCTGGATTAGTCTGTATTACTTAATGTGTCTTAAGGCTAAAACAGAGAGAGAGAGAGAGAGAGAGAGAGAGAGAGAGAGA
>NW_025378114.1:0-1018 GCF_016433145.1 Gracilinanus agilis
CTTACATTGAGTTCAAGTCCTAGTGTTGGCGTGGGAGTACCTCAATCTCTCCTGTATATGTATGACGTCTTTAACCTTGTGCTCCTTGGCACTGTGCAGATGTTCTCAGCAATCCCATTGGATTGGTCGGTCGGTCTCCATGACCCTTCGTGGTTGCCATAATTATAAAGATTAAAAATAATAAAGGCTAAGATAAATATATAAATTAGTAATTTAATTAAAGCCATGCTGATAGATAAAGTCATTAGACCACGAGCTTGTAAGAATTCAAAACTGCCGCCCGCACCATTATTACCTCCCGTCTCTTCCTGAGTCTGCTGGCGAAGAGGCCACTCCCTCCTAATCCAGGAGATTTAAACTGACTTCTGCGTGGGGACGTATGCATCCCCACACCCAAAGAACAGGAAACAGAAACCCGTTGGACCACAGGAAATGTAGTTTGATAATTTCCACATGTCCATAGAAAATACATATATATATATACATTCATATATAAATTTCACTCTTACACTAGTAGCCTAGTGCAAAGGCAATAGCACAAACAGGGGTCTATTTTACACTAAAATAGGATGATTAATGAAGTAACCTTCTGGAGGGGAGATAGCATTAAGGCAGGGTATACTGTAGTCAGTTTGAGACTTTATACATTAGAAATGGCCAGGCACTACAAATCAGAGTTTGATTTATTGTTTTCTTGATTGTCTAGACCAGTGATTCCCAAAGTGGGCACTACCATCCCCTGGTGGGTGCTGCAGAGATCCAGGGAAGTGGTGATTGCCACACTTTTTTTGTATTACATTCTATTCTGAGTTCAATAAATAGTTTCATAATTTCCAGGGGTCGCTAAGTGATATTTTTTCTGGAAAGGGGGTGGTAGGCCAAAAAAGTTTGGGAACCACTGCTCTAGACTTAAGAAATTGATGGAGAATATTTTAATGATACAGATTAAAGTTAAAAAGTGTGTTTGTGGTTTTTTTTTTTTTTTTTTTTGGTAAGGGAGAGGGAGAGAGAGAGAGAG
>NW_025378115.1:0-1867 GCF_016433145.1 Gracilinanus agilis
ATATTTCTAAAATGGGTCTATTTTTCTCACCTGTCTACATACTGTTTCTCACTAGTAGAATGTCATCTCCTTGAAGACAGAGGCTCTTTTATTTCTGTTATATCTCTAGCACCTAGTACAGTTCAATCCTTCTTCACTGATGTTCAACTCTTTGTGACCACCCCCACCCCCTTTGCAAAGCTAATCAAGTGATTTGCCGCTTCCTTCTCCAGATCATTTTATAGATGAGGAAAGAGAGGTGAATGGGGTTAATTGACTTGCTCAGGGTCACACAACTAGTATCTGAAGCTATGTGTTCCTGACTTAAGGCCCACCACTCTATCTACTGTGCCACCTGGATGCCTTCCTTGCTCTTCAAGTGTTTAAGAAATGCTTATTAAATGAATGAATTGAGGATGTGAGCTTCTTGGTACACTTTAAAAATACATTTAATTGTATTCCCCTCCAATTATACATAAAAACAGATTGTGTGAATTAAATATCTAGGGGACCTCGAACCCAGGTAAGACTCGCCAAAGGAGTCACAGAGTCATGTGTCTGCCAGTGTCACGGAAGTCAGGAAATATAACTATGAAGGTCTTTGGTCAATCAAAGGATCTGGAGGAGGAACTTGGACCACGTTTGAAAAGCCATCATGGGAAGCTCCATCCAAGCCATCCTGGCAGCTCTTATCTTGCTGGCAGTCTCTGGCAAGCAGCCAGGCTGGAATCCAGGACTTGATCTTATTTTAAATTAGAAAGGCTGGAAACTTTATTTTTTCTTTCTTTCTCTTTACTAATAAATACTTATCAAGTTAGTATATAGCCTCCTAGACTAATTTTTATTCATAACAGTTTCCAATATTTTTCAAAGAATATTGAATCTCAAATTCTCTCCTTTCCTCCCCATCCCTGTTGAGATGGTAAAAATCTCATATAGATTTTACGTGTGCAATTATGTAAAATTTTTTTCCATATTAATCCTTTTGTGGAAGGAAACTCAAATAAAAATAACTAAGAAAAAGTGAAAAAAGTTTGCTTTAGTCCGGACTCAGATTCTTGTCAGTTCTTTTTCTCTGGATTGCTATATTTTTAAACAAAAAAATGTTCATGGAGCAAGGCAGAATACAGATTCCTAAGGTGTCAGACACAACGTTCTTTCTATTTGTTTTCATGGAAGGAATGCTGATTTTAGGAGCAGAGGACTTTGCATAGAATCTCAGCTATGTTACTTGCTATATGAATGACCTTAGACATACCAGATACCTTTCCTGAACCCCAATTTTTTTTGTTCTGTAAATCGAGGTGATCCCTTTCTGCTATAAACCCCTCTGTCAGATGACCTTTCATCTCTTCTATCCATATCTTGTAGTTTCTGCCCCTTTATAGGTTCTGACATCCATCCCACAATTAGAATATATGCTTCCTGAGCCTTACTTTGTATCCTCAGTCAATCAATAAAAATTTTAATAGTGACTACTATGTTCCAGGAATGGTCCTAAGCACTAGAGATACAGTGAAGGGCAAAAAACAGTGCCTGTTCTCAAGGAGTTCACAGCCTAATGAGTGGAGAAAGCATGTGAAAAACTATGTACAAACAATATATATATATATATAAACAGGACAAATTGGAGATAACCAGAGGAAGAGAGTCTAGCATTAAGGGAAACTCTTCTTGTAGGAGAAGGAATTTTAACTGGGATTTGAAGGAAGCCAGGGAAACCCAAAGACTTAGACGAGGACCCCAGCCCTTAGCACAATTGCTTGGCACATAGTAGAATCTTAATAAATATTGGTTGAGGGAATCTAGGTCACATAATGGAGAGAGTACTGGACCAGGAGGTTCCTGTTCTTGAGTTCAAATGTGGCCTGGGACATTTCTATTTGGG
>NW_025378116.1:0-2246 GCF_016433145.1 Gracilinanus agilis
GTAATATTGTATATTAATCACTTATATAATATCTAAAAACTATTTAATTACATCATATAAATATATAATATGTAAAATATATTTTGGATATATACACACATATGAAGTTTTTAGATATAAAACATGTATGCTATATGTATAGGTAAAAGTTATGAATATAGATTTGTATTTGCAGGTACATACTATATATGTTCATATATAATATCTACATATCTTCAGTATTGACTTGAGAAATTGATACTATTCATCAAAACTTTTCTATATAGCCAGAAAATATTTTCCAAGAAAGTTTGATCAATTTACATCTCCAGTGACAGTGCATTAATGTGTCTATAACTTTTCTAACATTTATCATTTTTGCCTTTTGATGTTTTGTCTGATTGGTGTGAAGTAAAACCTCCATGCTATATAATTTTCATATGGTGTACATGGATATGAGAGAATGGATTTAGTCAGAACAAAGAGCATATGTATATCTAAGTGTGTATACAATGACACACTAAGGTAATATAAAGAAATGACAACTAAAGCTAGTTTTGGAAAACAACCATGAGGTCTAGTTGTAAGCAAGGATCAGGAAGATATATTTGTCACCTTTCAACTTGCAAAGAAGAATCAAACCATTGTGCTTTCCCTACTCCAATAAACATGCTTTAGTGCTAGATCTTAATTGTAAAGTTGTATATCTTCATTAATGTTTACTAGTCATAATGGAATATATTAATTTTATTAAAGGCATACTATGAATACTTTATAGTATTATATTAAAGAGATAATTGGTGAACCCTTTTAAAACAGTATATAATGTTCTTTAAGTATTGAGCTTATGTAAGTTAGTGAAAGAAATTTCTTTGAGGTTATCTCACAGCAAAGCATTCATAGTCTAACTCTTTAAATGATTTTTTTAACATTTAGGTCATTTTTAGGTTTGCATATCATTATCTGGCCTCAAAAGATAATCAGCTCTAGGAATCAGGTCAATACCCATATCCTCTCCTTATTTGACACCTAACTAGAGGGGTGGTTAGAAGAGCAGATTAAAGGACATGTTAGCTTTCTTTTCTAGTGTGCTGATTACTTAGCAATTGAAGCTTATCTCTTTTGAGAAGGTTTTCTAGGCTTTAGCTTTTCCTTGATAAATCCTTTCAGGGATTTTTATTTCCTTTCCTTATTAGACACTCAATATTTTACGATTATTTTTTACCCCTGAATGCCAAATGCATGTAAATAATATCTAAAATGCTACAAGCTAGCTTTGCTAATCAGAGAGTAAGAACATAGCCACTGAATAAGATTGATAAAATGACGATAAATAGAATAACTCTAGACTGATATCATATACTGTTTTCTAAAGAGACAGAGAGAAATGAGGAATCTTTTACTGGTAATGTCTGAATAACAGATATGATGTGAGGAAGGTTTTACATTGCATTTCTTCAATTTATCTCAACACTTTTCAAGAGTATACATTTGTTCAATTGCTATGAGTGTTAAATCTTTATCCTTTGCTAATACTTTTAGCAAAGGAGACTAATCTGGATTTATATCAACTGATGTCCATGACAACTAATGACATTTCAGATTCTCTATTTCCCTCCATTTCTATTTCTCCTGTTCCTTTACCTCCCCCTAACTTTTCTTTTTGTATTCTATTAATTACATTGGCAGCTATCTGGCAAAGTGGATGGGATACCTGGCCTGGAGTGAGGCAGACCCACGTTCAATTTTTGCTTTAGACACTTGCAATCTCTGGGACCCTAGGCAAGTCATTTAATCTTATTTGATGCAATTTCCTCAACTGTAAAAGGAACTTAAGAAGAAAAACAATTGCTTGAATACATAGGCTGATGGGGATATTAGTGGGGATGTAGACACTAAACGATAACTCTAGTCCAACTATCAATAATACGGAATTAGGTCTTAATCAGTGCTACATGTAAAACCCAGTGGAATGGTGCTTCAGCTATGGGGGAGTGGGGCATTTGGAGGAGAGGAAAAGAACATGAAACATGTAACTTGGGAAAATATTCAAAATAAAAATTTAAATTAAAAAAATAAAATAGGCACTACTAAATTATTAAAGCAAAATAAATTAAATTCTCCGCTTGATAATTTCATTGCCATTTTCAAGTATGTTGAAAAATGAACTAATGATTTTAGAATGTAAATTAATTTCTATAATCTTTAAAAAATCTTTAATTAGTGCTCACATTGAGATGCAAAGATATGGATTTAATTTAATCAAA
>NW_025378117.1:0-1330 GCF_016433145.1 Gracilinanus agilis
CTTATTCTTTTGTTACTTTGTTGTTTTTATTCTAGTTTTATTAATTTTTATTATATATATAAATTCTGTGATGAGAGTGGCCTTGAATAAAATTTGCAAATATATGAGTCCTCCCAACTAACGGTGTCTGAAGGAACTAGAATGAAATTGGGAGGTAAGGAGAGAAAATATATTGCTGATAATTTTTTAATTAAAAAAAGAATTAGAGGTGCCAAAGTTGTGAAATGTTGCATGTATTTTCAGACAAAATCACCATTATAGATATATGTAACTGTTCAACTTTTTATGAGTCCACTCACAAAGCAAGGGTGTTCTGTAAATGTTTGTAATATAAAAAGAAACACATCAATGAAGCAGAAAGTGGAAAAAGAACTAGAATGACTAAAAATGTGTCATGGGTACTGATTTATATAAGTGGGGATAATGCAAATATTACAAATCAAATAGAATTTTTGTGGCAAAATTGCTAGGGAAATTATGTTTAAGACTAATTCCTGAGTTCTCATGCAAAAAAGTGATTATGTAGCCAGCAGTGATAGTGTCTGAGTAATACTGTTAGAATGCCATTCCATTTTAATGGTTTGAACTCAACAATGCTCAATCCCAACAACATTCCTCCCCAACCTCTAAGATGAGTGTACACATCTATAGCTAGTAATAACAAACAAAGCAAATCCCCAAGTAAATACATAGATTTCAAGAAGACTTAAACATAAATATGTAGATATCAAAGAGATTTAAGACTCCTACACCTCCAAAGCCTGTTATTTTCCTGTTGGTTATATTTTGGACAGAAGGAATGCAGCCTGTGGCTGGGGATATGTGTCAGTTAGCAGGACTCAAAGTCAAGGTGTAAATCACTTGCCATGTGTTTGAAATGAACCCAAACCAAACCTTGTGATTCTTTGGAATCCCACTCATGGGTTATTTATTCTGTTGAAAATAAAATTCTTAGGTCTTTAATCCTTCAGATAAGGTAAGTTGTTACTCAGAGATGGGAGTCACCCAAACAAAACATAAAAGAGAAAAGTAGAAGACTGAGGTTGTGTTTTTGTCATGCTATCAAAATGACTGTTTTCATAGAATTGATCAGTCAGGGAGCCTTCCCCCATTATCCCAAGGTCAGAGTGGCTTGGCATCACTTGTCATCATTTTAGCCAAAAGTCTAAGGTGGGAGGAGGTGGTATGACAATCAAAGGACCAAAGGACCTAGATCAGATTTCCTCCTATAAAGGACTTGAATCATTGAGAAGTATTCTCATTGGTTCAATGATCACTCATTAAAAATGCAAAAGATCTCTCTCTCTCTCTCTCTCTCTCTCTCTCTCTC
>NW_025378118.1:0-1320 GCF_016433145.1 Gracilinanus agilis
CCTTCAGAGCAGGGACTGGTTGTTGTCATCATCCTTGTACCCCGGTCTGCAGTGGGGTGCGGTGCCTGGACTGTGCTTTGTGATTGATGGACGAATTCATTTATTTCTTGTGTTTTTGGAGAGAGTGACTGGCAAGCTCCCCCCATCTTATTTCTGGAATTCTGTAGATTTCACTGAAAACGACTCCCCTGGAGCGAAGGCTGTTGGCAGATTGAGCTGTCAGTTGTGGGCAGTGCATCCAGGCGCGAGCCTGCGGAGATGGTCTGAGACGGCATTGTTGTTCCAAGATAATCTCACTTAATAGCGCTCTTCTACTCCATTTCCGTTGGAGCTGTCAGACAGACCATTGTCTTCCTAGCAGTGGTTTTGCAGTGATCTCTCCAATTAGGGGAAAATGGAAATCCAGAAGTAGATCCCCCAAAAGAAAATAAAAAATGAAGATACAAGTGCCTGCCGCCTAGCGATGGCCATTCCCTCTCGGATTTGGAGTAGAAGATGACTGCATGGGGCGCTAGATAGAAAGCAGTACCTGGATTCGAATTCTGCCACACACAGCCTGCCAGGGGCTTTAAATAGCAGAAAGAAATTGCTGGATTTAGAAGGGACGTTCTTAGTGACTTGGAATTAGATGGCTTTTTTTAAGGTCAAGTTGATTCGATTTTGTTTTGTCCAAATTTCATTCGAGGAGGGAAGTCCCAGTTTTGAAATTCAAATAAAGAACCCTTGCTTTGTTTTTATAGTTATTTTTTGGGTTTGTGTCACCATAACTTCTTGAGTACAGCCTTCCCCTTTCCCTTATACATTTGTTACTTATTTACTATGTGCCAGGAATGATGCTAAAGTCTGAGGAAACAAAGAAAAGTTATAGCAGCCCTCAAGGAACCTACATTTAAATATATACATATATACATTATATATTTTGTTAAATATTTCTCAATTACATGTAAAATTTTTTCAACATTCTTTTTTTTAAACCCTTACTTTCCATCTTAGAATCAATATTGAGTATTGATTCCAAGGCAGAAAAGCTTTAAGGACTAGGCAGTTGGAGTCAAGTGACTTACCCAGGGTCACAAGCTAGGTAGGACCTTTCTAAGGCCAGCTTAACATTCATTTTTCAAGTTTAGATTTCTAAATTTTATCTCTTCATCCCCAAACTCCCCCACCCCTTGAGAAGGCAAGCAATATGGTACACCAGTTATACATGTGAAATCATGCAAAACATTTCTGTTTTAACCATGTTGCAAAAGAAAACAAAGAGACACAAATAAAAAGAAATTAAATAAAAAAGAATGCTTCAGGCTGTACTCAGAAGCAATC
>NW_025378119.1:0-3301 GCF_016433145.1 Gracilinanus agilis
TGACTGTACTTTTTATAATGAGGCTAGATCTTGTTGCAATCATTTTTATTTATTTTTACAATATTTACCCATCTCTTCCTATTGAAATTCTGTCCTTTCAAGGTCCACCTCTTTTCTGAAGCCGTCCCCAATTTTTCTAAGTGAAAATGATATTTCCTTCCTCAAATTTCCATAGAGAACTTTAAATTTTTCCTTTATCCCCATCCATCATGATTTATCTCTATATTTATTTGTGTCTTTATCCTCTCTCCTGAGTAGACTTTTTGAGGTCAGGTGGAGGATCTTAATTTAGATTTCTTATTTAGAGAATTGGGGATTGAAATACTTAACCAAGAACCAGCCTTTTAATTTAATTAACTCTCTTACAGTATATAACCTACAAGTCTGTTAACAAAGGCAATTACCATCTCTGAGCTTGATACATTAGGCATATCAGTTACTCTAGATATATACTTTCAAAGTCTGACTCTTTTTAGCCAGGATAGTCCTTCATGAAATAAGGAACAGTTCTCCTTTGGCTAGTGGACCAATCAGATTGGAGCTCAGCAGCTTAGTTTCAATTTAATGGTGATCATTAAACTTGAAAGGGGTTGTGACAAATGACTTTTCAAAGCTGAAGAAATATTTTAACTCCCAATTGTTGTGTTAATTCTTTTAATTTAATTGATAATAAACCCTGTGAAGAGCTTCCTTGCTTCTCTAAAAAAAAGAATTCAGCTGTGTTGCTTCCATAGGTTTAGGTGTTTTAATTCTCAAGGTATTTGAGATTAAAATAAGTGGGATTTTTGATAAGATAAGAGAAATGTTCCTGCCTACAACATCTGGTTTTTGTAGAATCCAGAGAGGAATCTCACTCCACCTCCCCAAGTTGTCCTTTAATTGAAAAAAATTTGGGAAAAATTTCAGGTCCAGATCAAGATTCCCCCTTTGCTAAATTATGACGTATGCCTCAACCCAACATTCAGAGCTTGATACTATTCATATGGCTTCAAACAGAATCTCTCCTAGAAAGTGAAATTGATATTGGGAAGCAAATGAGCCATAATCCAGTCAGCTTGGTTTAGTTTACACTTCTCATCTTATCTGAAAGATGATGATAGATGAGGGTTAGTAAAAGCAGGTGGGTTACTAGAGGAGGAAAGGAGGTAAAATTATATCACATCTTCTTAATTTCCCTAAAGAATTATGGACACTGGGTTCAATATGGAAAAAGCATTCTTACTTAACTAGATCACAATGATTTAGAGCCAAAAAAGTCCTAGTCTAACATACTCATTTCAGAGACCATGAAACTGAACCCCATAAGTGAGTGACAGTAGGAGAAAAAGCTGGAATTTGAACCCAGGCTTTCTGAACCCCATAACCAGTGCTCTTTCCAGAATGCAATGCTACCTTCCTTTTGTTATGCAATTTGTATCACAGTCTAGTATTTGCCGTTTATTGGTTTGTCAGAAATTCTAAAATGGATATCAGGAAGATTCATGATTGAAAAAATTATTGAAGTGGGATACTTCATAACACGAGTCCAAACACCCAGAAATTCAATTATTGGAACTGTTATTTATTGGTTATAGAAGGAGAAAAGAAAAAAATCATTATTATTACCAGCTAGGACAGTCTTCCCTAGTGGAAGCTGCGCAGACTAACAGTACAGTACAGCTTACATACTGTACATGATACAAGGCTATTCCCTTTCACATCCATATTCTTATTTGTCTAAACCAGTGGTTCCCAAAGTGGATGCCACCGCCCCCTGGTGGGTGCTGCAGAGATCCAGGGAAGTGGTGATGGCCACAGGTACATTTGGGGGCAGTGAATAACTGTAAGGGGGCGGTGATAGTATGTGACAGGGGGCGCTAAGTAATATTTTTTCTGGAAAGGGGGTGGTAGGCCAAAAATTTTGGGAACCACTGGTCTAGACAAAACTCATCACAAAACATCAGTAGTAATAAGAGGGTGACATTTAGGATATTTACATCATGGGCATCTAGGTATCTCAGTGGCTAGAGCACTGAGCCTAAAGTCAGGAAGCCTCATCCAAGCTTCAGATACTTGCCAGTTGTGTGCCTCACTTTCGTCATCTTTAAAATGAGCTGGACAAGGAAATGGAAAACCACTCTGGTATCTTTGCCAACAAAACTCTAAATGGAATCACAAAAAGTCAGATGTGACTAAAATGACTAAACAACACAATATATATATAGATCACTGACTAAACTTTTTTAACTTCTTTTTAATCTCCAAGTTTTTCCTTGTTACTGTTTTCTTCCCCTTCCATTTCTACTTTCATCTACTTCCCATTGAGTCATTCTTTGTAACAAAGTTGTTTTCTGTTGAGAGGGAAAATTTCAGTAAAACTAACCTAACATCAATCATGTCTGATGATATACAGAATATTCCATATCCATATTCCCCCACCACTGCAAAAAATGGAGGGAGATATATTTTCTCAAGCCTCATTGAATCATTAAAATTAAATACTTTTGTTTCATTGTATTATTCTTTCCACTTATATTAATATGATCATCCTGGTACTTTTTGACTTTACTCTTCATTGGTTCCTATACTTCTCAGAATTCTTCATCATTTCTTTTGACACAATAATATTTTGTGCCATGTATACAATATAATTTGCTTAGCCAATCCCCAATCAATAGGTACCTACTTTGTTTCAAGGTCTTTGCTACAACAAAAAGTGCAACATTTTGATATTTATTTTTATCTTTGACTTTCTTGAACTATACGCAGAGTGTAAGATTTGTAGGTCACAGTGTATGTTCTTGTAAATCACTTTTTAGCATAATTCCAAATTGTTTTTCAGAATAGTTAGACCAATCCACAGTTCTATGAATAGTGTGTTAATATTCAGTATTTCTACAGTCTTTCCAAATTAGATTTTTCCCATCTCATCATCTTTATCAATTTGTCATGTATAAGGAATAATCAATCTCAGCATTATTTTGATTTCCGTTTCTCTGAACATTTTATGAATCACAAAATCTTTTTATGGTTATTTTTACAATTCATCTATTGAAAACAATTAGTTCATATCTTTTGACCACTTCTCAGGGTCTTCTTGAGTAATGGGTTTCAGTCCCATATAGTACCTCTGTTAACTCACTGTATTTCTTGGATATCAAATTTATTGTTTTGAAAAGATTTTCCTGCAGTCAATAGTTTCCATGCTGATCTTAATTTCACTGATTTGAATTGTGCAAAAGAATTTCAATTTCACATAATCTAAAGTATGTTTTATCTATAGATATTAATATTATTGGGCTGCCTTGCTTTTGAATGTATA
>NW_025378120.1:0-1196 GCF_016433145.1 Gracilinanus agilis
GGGAAAGGGGAAGGGGAAGGGGAAGGGGAAGGGAAGGGAAGGGATCTTTGTTTTAAGATTTTGTCTATCAGTGAAAATATCTGGGACAAATACTAAAATTGGACAACAAGGTTAGCACAGATCTGAACAGGAGGAGCTGAATGTCATGAATAGATTTAGAGACAAGAAGATCTGAATTCAAATCTTACCTCAGACACTAGCTGTGAGACACTAAGCAAGTCATTTAACCTCTGTTTACCTCAGTTTCTTCATATTCAAAATGAGTTAACAAATGGAATACTTCCCCTCATAGGATTATTGTGAGGGTCAAATAAGATAACAACATAGCACTTTGCTGATCTTAAAGCAATATGTAAATGCTACCTACTCTTTATTTTCGTAAGAAAGAAATTCACCGTTCTTTTAATCACCCCAACGTTCTCCATGAAACAAAGATCCCATCTTTTTAACTGGCAGTTTTCTTCCAATAATATTGGATAAAGCGTCATGTTCCAAAGTCTAAAGTACAGTGGGGTTAAGGGTCACCCAAAGGCAATGAAACAATGAAAGCAGATTGATGAAAAAAGAGAGAAACAGAGAAAAATGTTATGTTGTAATGGTTAAAATTAAATTAGGAGGCTGTTAGTAGCTTTAACCATTTAATTTAATCAAAGTAACCATAGTAAGGAGAGGGAAATGGAGGAAAGAGATAAGGAGTTGCCTAGCCTGCCACCCTGTGTGCCATTCTGATGGACTGAAGCTCACCACCGACAAGGGCTCCTTCAGGTTCCAATTTCCAGCCAGAAGAGCAGGAGCCGGAGAGACGAGTCCTTGGTCTCCATTTATAGGGAGTTTTTCCCCACCCACTGGCTCTCCCACGTCACATCTCAGGAACCAAACCCAGATCCTCAATTTGCCTGGCACCTGGGGGGAGGGGCAGTGCCTGTGGGATCAGCTTCCTGTCTGGGTTCCAACTTCCTTTCTCTGAGGGTTGGTCTATCCCTGCACGTCTCTATGGTAAATGACCTCCAGGGCGCAGGCTGATGACATATTACGAAGTGACATAAAATTCCCTTCCCACAATGTGTTATATGTATGTGTGTGTGTGTGAAAAAGGAAGAAGAGAAATGGAAAATGAGCAAAGAGAGGGAGAGAAAAGGAGAGGAGAGGGAGGGGGAGAGGGAGAGAAGAAGAGAAAGAGAGAGAGAGGGAGAGAG
>NW_025378121.1:0-1312 GCF_016433145.1 Gracilinanus agilis
ATGAGTGAGTTGGGATCTTTTCTCTGTAAATATAGCTATGGAGCAATGGAATCTTAGAACAAGATTTTATTTTTGAAAATAATTATAATTGAAAGCTTTTGTTTTCACAATAGAATTATATTTGATATATCATCATTTAGCCTCTAGCACTGAATTATTCCTTTATAACAATCTGTCAGAATATGCAGTATTCTATACTCATAGCCCCCTGCCCCCATTTGCTGGGATGAAGGAAAGTATATTTTGTTATATGTCCCCCAAGATAAGTTAATAAAATTACTCAGTAGGCCATAGATGAAAGTTCTAGAAGGAACCTTAGTACATGAAGTACAACAGAAGACCAGATATTAGAACAGGCAGAACCAGCCCCTGGGGACTAACCCACCTTGCTTTGAACCTTGATTTCTACATTTCCCTCTTTAGCCAGTGATAATATAAAGATAGGAATTTACTGGGGTCTAGGGTCAGACAAACTGGGCATTGGAGAATGCCCTGAAGAAATGTCTGTTACTACTCTGCCCTGGGAAAGATAGATAATAGATTTTAGGGAATCACACTACACCCCTTTCCCTGATATCCTTTCCTTTACCCTTCAAAGTATTTTATTCCTTAATAAATCCCTTGTTGAGAGATTCTAGTCAGATTTGGACGACAATCGATTTGGGTGGGAGACTGAACCTTTGTGGGTTGTGGGTGGAAGGTGGACTGCTCTCCATTTTGAACTGCCATCAACATTAGGAGAGTGGAGAAGCTTGAGTGAATTTAACCCAATTCTGAGCAATTGTTGGGGTTCCTTTTGGGCTCATTCATTAGATAACATCTCCCTTTAACTTCTCATTCCAAAATTGTTTATAATGGAGAACCTCCACTCATGTAGCAACCCCAAGTGTCTCCAATGTAAGGAGGGGTGGTATGCGTAGCTTTGGCCCATAACCATTCAGTCAGGGGGTTACCAGAACACATACCAAATATCTGCTTCCCACTTCTTACAGGATATAATATTATAAACCATTAGTGTTGGAAGATATTTTACTAATTATCTGATTTAATGCTATTTCTATGGCCCCATAACCTTTTTTCTTCAATATTTCTTCTAGATGTATTATTATGTTTTAATAAGTTTTGTAAGATTTCTAAAGATATATATATAATATTTGTAATGATAATATAATAGATATTTGTTAAAATATGTAATAACTTATATTTAATTTTTTTATTTTTCATCTTTATTTCTAGCATAGTTCCTCTCTCTATACAGCCATACATATGTCCAAATGTAACATATGATATAATATAATACTGTGATATACAT
>NW_025378122.1:0-1213 GCF_016433145.1 Gracilinanus agilis
TGAATGAAGTCCTAGAAAAATTAGATTTAATTGATATGTGGAGAAAAATAAATAGGGACAAAAAGGAATACACCTTCTTTTCAGCTGCACATGGTACATTTACAAAGATTGACCATGTAATAGGGCATAGAATCATGGCAAACAAATGCAAAAGAGCAGATATAATAAATGTAACCTTCTCAGATCATAATGCAATAAAAATAATAATCAGTAAGGGCACCTGGACAGGCAAGTCAAAAACCAATTGGAAATTAAACAATATGATTCTTCAAAACCAAATTGTCAAAGAAGAAATCATAGAAACAATCAACAATTTCATTGAAGAGAATGACAATGATGAGACATCCTACCAAACTCTGTGGGATGCAGCCAAGGCAGTACTCAGGGGGAAATTTATATCCTTGAATGCATATATTAACAAATTAAGGAGGGCAGAGATTAATGAATTGGGCATGCAACTCAAAAAATTAGAAAGCGAACAAATAAAAACCCCCCAGATGAAAACTAAATTAGAAATACTAAAAATTAAGGGAGAAATTAATAAAATCGAAAGTAAAAGAACTATTGAATTAATAAATAAGACTAGAAGCTGGTATTTTGAAAAAACAGATAAAATAGACAAAGTACTAGTCAATCTAATAAGAAAAAGGAAAGAAGAAAACCAAATTAACAGTATTAGAGATGAAAAGGGAGACCTCACCTATAATGAAGGGGAAATTAAGGCAATCATTAAGAACTATTTTGCCCAATTATATGGCAGCAAATATAACAATTTAGGAGATATGGATGAATATTTACAAAAATATAAATTGCCTAGATTAACAGCAGAAGAAATAGAATACCTAAATAATCCCATATCAGAAATAGAAATTGAACAAGCCATCAAAGAACTCCCTAAGAAAAAATCGCCAGGGCCTGATGGATTCACAAGTGAATTCTATCAGACATTCAAAGAGCAACTAATCCCAATACTATACAAATTATTTGATATGATAAGCAAAGAAGGAGTCCTACCAAATTCCTTTTATGACACAAATATGGTACTGATTCCAAAGCCAGGTAGACCAAAAACAGAGAAAGAAAACTATAGACCAATCTCCCTAATGAACATAGATGCAAAAATCTTAAATAGAATACTAGCAAAGAGACTCCAGCAAGTAATTAAGAAAATCATACACCACGATCAGGTGGGATTTATACCAGGAATGCAAGG
>NW_025378123.1:0-1079 GCF_016433145.1 Gracilinanus agilis
AGCAGGGTGTGCCTGTCCCTCTGCCCAGATCTCACCCAGGAGGGACCTGGAGCTGGGGGTGGGGGGGGCAGCTCCCCCGGGTGCAGGAGCGGAGTAGATTTGCCGAGTTTGGAAGAGAGCAGAGGCGCGCGCCGCTGCTGCGTGTGTGTGTGTGTGTGTATGTACGTGTGTGTCTTCTCTCTGCTTTTACTGACTGCAACTTAGAGGTAGGAGTAGCGTGACCCAGCTGCAGGAGCCGACCTCCTTTCCAGGCCACCTCCCCCCCCCCCAAAGCAGGCTCTAGGCGCCAGCTTTGAGGGAGATTGGGGGGTGGGGGTGGCGGAGAGGTTTGGGTGTGAATCCACCCAGACAGGTATCAGGGTTAGCCGCCGTTTGGAGGTAGGAGGCTCGAGTCGGCAGCGGCTGCCGGGCAGCCAGCCTTCCCTAGAGCACAGAGTCGTGCCCCGCACAGGTGCTAGATAAATGTTTGCTCTACGGAATTGAATGGAGCCCAGGAGGTGGGGGTCAGGGCTTTTTAAAGCAATTCAGCAGGAAGAAGCTCTTCTTCCTCTCTGGACTTTCCTCTTCAACTGTAGATCGTCTCTGCTTCCAGTAAGATGCCCAGCAGAGAGGAGGGAAGCCCGCCATGCCCACGTGGGGACCTGCCAGTAGCCCCCTTCCTCTGTTGTCTTCTCCCTCTGCCCTCAGCATCCTGCCAGAGACCCTTAGCGTTCAACTCAACGTGTGCAAGGCAGGTGGGCAGAGAGGGGCAGCGAGGAGGGTAGCGCTGTTGCCTTCTGCTAGTGGGAAAGAGAAGCTCTGATTTCCGTAAAGCATTTCCTCCCACATCGTGGCCACTGGTCCCCATTTTGCAGCTGCCACTAGAGTCCCCAGTGACAGAATGACTGTCTGATCTCCAATTCAAAGGAGACGCCTGAGCAATTCTTGTGGCCTCACTGGCCGGGCATTTTGTCACTAACTCTATCGGTCTGTATGATAACCTCACCCACCCACCCATCCACAGGAACCTGAACTGGGTTGGAAAGAGAGAAAGAGAGAAAGAAGGAAGGAAGGGAAGGAAGGAAGGAAGGAAAGAAAGA
>NW_025378124.1:0-2530 GCF_016433145.1 Gracilinanus agilis
CTTTCTTTCTTTCTTTCTTTCTTTCTTTCTTTTCTGCTACCCCTTTATAGAAAAAGAAAACCCTTACTTTCTGTCTTAGGAGCAATACCAAGTATTGGTTCTAGGACAAAATAATGGTAAGGGTTAGGCAATTGGGGTTATGTGGCTTGCCCAGGGTCACACAGCTTGGAAGTTTCCAAGGCCAGATTTGAACCCAGAATTTGAATCCCATCTCCAGCCCAGGTGCTTTATTACTGCTCCCAGTACCAGTCTTAAACCCAGAAATTCCAGGAAATAGAGAGGAGATTGGGCTTTAGGGTTCTGAATCTGATTCCCAGCTTAGCCTGTGGCTTGTTTTCCCACCAACTCCTTGATAGGAGCTGCTGCCTTCTCAGGAAGTGTGACCCAAACCATCTCCACAGCCCTGCTGGCCTTTGAGCTCACAGGCCAGTTCGTCCATGTGCTGCCTGTCCTGATGGCTGTGCTCACGGCCAATGCTGTGTCTCAGAATTGCCAGCCCTCCTTCTATGAGAATGCCATCATCATTAAGAAGCTTCCATACTTGCCCCGGGTCCGAGGTCGAAAACTCAAGTGAGTCCTAACCACTGACAACTGATTGATTGGGTGGGAGGAAGGTATGAGCTCCCTCATAGCTGGGATTGTTCCAGCAAGAGCCCTGAAGTAGAGGCTAAGGACCTGTGCCCAAGCCCCATCTCTGCCACTGACCACCTGTATAACTTTGAACAAGTCTTTCCTCTACTCTTCAGTGTTCTTATCTGTAAAATGAATTGGTTGGATTAGAGAACCTCTAAAATCTTATCTAGCTCTAGAACCATTATCCTACAATACTCCTGACTATTATTCTACCTTCTTTTTAATTTTTATTGTTATGCAAAACACATTTTCATATTGGTCATTGTTGTAAGAGCACACCCAAACATAACCAGAACCCCAAAATAAAACCATAAATACACCGAAGTGAAAGATGACTCCAACAGTTCTTTCTCTGGTGGTGGTGAAACATTCCCCTTCATTAGTCTTTCAGGATTGTCCCAGATCAATGCGTGACTGAGAGTAGCCAAGTTTTCATTGTCCAATATTGCTGTTACTGTGTACAATGTTCTTCCAGTTCTGCTTATTTCACTCTACATCAGTTCTTTCAGATCTTTCCAGCTTTTTCTGAAATCATCTTGCTTATCATTTCATAGAGCACAACAATATTCCATCACCAACATGCACCACAATTTGTTCAGCCATTCCCCAATTGATGGATATCCCCTCAATTTCCAATTCTTTGCCACTATGAAAAGAGTATTTTTGTGCAAGTAGGTCCTTTCCCCCTTTTTTTATCTCTTTGGGATATAGACCCATAGTGGTATTATGGGATCACAGTTTTATCTCCCTTTGGGCATCAAGTTTCCCTCCAGTTCCTGTCAGATTAGTTCACAATTCCATC
Source organism: Gracilinanus agilis (assembly GCF_016433145.1). NCBI lineage: Eukaryota > Metazoa > Chordata > Mammalia > Didelphimorphia > Didelphidae > Gracilinanus > Gracilinanus agilis. The sequence continues at coordinate 1,436 of NW_025378124.1, forward strand.
AACAAGGCATTAGTGTCACATCCTCTCCAATATCACTTTCCTTTACTGTAATATTGGCCAATGTGATAGGTGTGAGGTTGTACCTCAGTGTTCTTTTAATTTGCATTTTTCTAATCAAGAGTTATTTAGAACATTTTTCACATGATTATTGATAGCTTTGACTTCTTCATCTGAAAATGCTTGTTCATATACTCTGACTTTTTGTCATTTGGGGAATAACCTGTATTCTTACAAATTTGACTTAGTTCTCTATAAATTTGAGAAATGAGACCTTTATCATAGAAATTTATAATCAAAATTTTCCCTCCAGTTTGTTGTTTCCCTTCTAATCTTGGTTACATTCGTTTTCTTTGTACAAAATCTTTTTAATTTAGTATAATCAAAATTATTCATTTTATATCTTATAACATTCTCTATCTCTTGTTTGGTAATAAGTTCTTCCCTTCTCCAAAGATCTGCCAGGTAAACTATTCTACATCCCCCTAATTTAGTGATGGAATCACTTTATATCTAAATCTATTTTGACCTTATCTTGGTATAGAGTGTGAGATATTGGTCTATACCTAGCTTCTGCCATATTGTTTTCCAATTTTCCCAATAGTTTTTATTAAATAGTGAGTTCTTTTTCTAAAGCTGGGATCTTTAAGTTTATCAAACACTAAGTTGCTAAGATCATTTCCCCTTGTATATTATGTATCTAATCTACTCCATTGTTCTACCATTCTATTTCTTAGCCAGTACCAGATTGTTTTTATGAATGCTACAGTTTGAGATCTGGTACTGCTAGGCCACCTTCCTTCACATTTTTTTTCATTATTTCTCTTGATATTCTTAACCTTTTGTTCTTCCAAATGAGTTTTGTTGTTTTTTCCTAGTTCTAGAAAATAACTATTTGGTAGTTTGATTGCTATAAGAGGTGATCTGTGGATTCTTTCAATGTCTATTTTGCCTTCTTGTTCAAGAATATCAGATCAGTTTTCTTGGATAATTTCTTATAATATGATGTCTAGGCTTTTTTGTTGTTGTTCTAGGCTTTCAGATCATCCAATAATTCTCAAAGTGTCACTGGATCTATTTTCCAGGTCAATTGTTATT
>NW_025378125.1:0-1088 GCF_016433145.1 Gracilinanus agilis
AGGATGTTATACTGAACATTTAGGGATTTAGGAAGTCCATAATAAAGAATACAGTTACTTTCCTGGTCATAATATAGTTTGATTGGGGAAAATAATTTAGTGTAGCCTCATAATTTTATGCATGAATGCAATCTTACAATTTTACAATGATTTTAAGGAAGGCCAATTATATTAGTGAAACATTTTCATTATAGGATATTTCTTAGAGAAATGCATTTTATTACTCTGGAGTACATTCTGCCATCGCTAACACTTAATACTCTTTGAGCTCATTGAATTTCTGCTCATATCTGTATGCAGTTCTAGATTACCTATGTGGTATATTCATAGAGAATTGCTAAAGAAAGATACAAAGGCTTTGAAATGAGTGGGAACAATTTGAAAAAGTCCTGGGAAAAGATTAAATAGTTATGCAACTCTATGAAAGCCAAGGGACTATAAATTCATGTAGATAGGAAGAATGACAAATTAATAGGAATGTGGCTGATAGGAAATCTGATAATTTGGAAGATCCTAAAGTCTGAGATTTAGGCTTGAATCTATGGAAGCAGGGATAAAGCAAGGATCATAACAAGCTCTAGGGTCAGGACACTCTTGGTTATATAGTTTTCTAAGTCAGTCAGTCAATTAGCATTTATTAATTCCCTACAATATGATTAGGTAAGAGTCCTGGGTCCTAATGACTTCCTACCCATTATTTCTAACTGAGAAGCAATGCTAAATAGCCACAAGTCAAATTTGGATTCTTATCATCTAGGGCAGTGATGGGCAAACTATGGCCCACCACCAGATGCGGCCCCCTGAAATGTTCTATCGGGCCATGCGACATTATTCCTAATCTGACGAATACAATGAGTAGGATACAGTACAATGAAACTTCTAAAGGGTTGCCTCAGAAACAGACTGACAGATGAGCATTTCCTTTCCTTTGGCTCCCTCTTTAAAACGTTTGCCCATCACTGACTTAGGGGAATTAATACTTTTTGATCCACTGGTAATTTCCAGGGAAAGCAATTCCAAACCAAGGAGCACAAATGGACACTAATAATAGCAATTACTATGTGACAGGTACTAGATTAAGTGCTTTA
>NW_025378126.1:0-1515 GCF_016433145.1 Gracilinanus agilis
CTCTCTTCCTTCCCCTCCCCTCTCCTCTTCTACTCTCCCTTCCCCTCCCCTTGTTTCCTTCCTTTCCTTTCCTTTCCTTTCCTTTCCTCTCCTCTCCTCTTTTCTCTCTCCCCTCCTCTTCCCTCCCCTCTGCTCTCCTCTTTTACTCTCCCTTCCCTTTCTCTCCTTCCTTTCCTTCCCCTCCTTTCCTCTCCCTTCCCCTCCTCTTTTTCCTTTCTTTTTTGCCTGTCTCCTTACCTTGCTTAGGCTGTAAGTGCATCAGTGACTCATGGGTCTGATCTCAGTATGGATCAGCCTGGAAGTTTTAACCTGTATGGTTTCCCCCTAGGTGCTTCCCTCCTTGGGGCCTTTGGTTAGCCTAAGAGATGCACAAGCCTCAGTCTTGCCCCAGTAGCAGATGTGCCTGGCCTATTTCACTTTGACATTTCTTGTTTTTCTTAACATGGAGTCATGATCTGCCTTCATGGCTGTGTCGTCTTATTCTCTTAGTTGTGTCCACTGAGGTCGAGGAGGACGAGTCTAATGTTTCTCTAGAAGAATACTGTTGCAAGTCATTAGATATGAGTTATATATTGGGAAAGAAATGGGATAATTAAGGAAATCCTGGAGACATATTATGAGGAATTCAAAGGGTCTTTGGGACCAGGAAATAGGATGAGAAAATATACAAATTCTGTATGATTTGAAATGTTCAGGAGACTCTGGAATGATGACATTTCAATGAGACTGATCCTGTTTCCTGACAATCTGGGCTAGTTTCTATTGTTAATCATCGATGGGCATTAACTAAAGTATCTTCCCTCCCTAATACTAAACAAAGAGCCCACCTAGAGGAGACCCACATTATGCAAAAAAAAAAAAAAAAAAAGATCCGGAAACATAAGTCATATTGCTGGTTTGCGGCTCAGATGTAGAAAGTGGACAGATACTTTATGTGGCCACAAAGTACTCCAGTGTATAATGTGTGTGACTTTTGGTGAGTGAATGCATTTCTCTACACTTTAGTTTTCTCACCTGTAATATGAGGGGCTAGAACTAGATAGTTTGTGTGGTCCCTTTTACCTCTCACGATTTATGGCCTCTGAAAACCATAAAACTCTTATCCATCACTTATTTTTATGGCTACTTCATATCAAATCTATTATCTATAGACTTAATAATGAATAAAAACTTCCAAGGCAGACTGATCCAAAAATTATTGACCTTTCCCTTACAAGGAAGCAGATAAGACATATGAAGCAGATGGGGATGGGAAGTATGGTTTGTAATTGCTCTGTGGCCAGGAAAAAGTCATATGGCTGATAGTAATATAGACTATAGAGGGGATCAGGGTGGCTAAGTAGATTGAGGGCCAGGCCTAGAAATGGGAGGTCCTGGGTTCAAATCTGACCTCAGACTTCCTAGCTGTGTGACCCTGGGCAAGTCACTTAACTCCCATTACCTAGCCCTTACCACTCTTCTGCCTTGGAACCAATATACAGTATTGATTCTAAGGTGGAAGGTAAGGGTTAAAAA
>NW_025378127.1:0-1241 GCF_016433145.1 Gracilinanus agilis
TACCAGTGATATGTCTTCAGGTATAGGTCTGACTATGTTATCCTACTCCTCATTTAATAAACTCTAGTAGCTCCCTATCACCATCAGGATCAAATAGAACATCCTCTATTTGGTGTTTTAAGCCCTATGTTCCACTCCCCACCATGTATTACTCTTACAAACCTTTTACTCCCTCTTCCCATTTTCTCTCAGCTCCCATGATACAATGTCATTGGTCTCCTGGCTTTCTTGAACTAGACATTCCATCCCTCAACTCTGGTCATTTTCTCTGGCTGTCCCCCATTCCTGGAATGCTCTCCCTTCTCATCTCTGCTTTTTGGCTTCCTCAACTTCCTTCAAATCCCTGCTAAAATCCTACCTTCTTCAGAATCTTTTCTGGTCCCTCTTAATTCAAATGCCTTCTCTCTGTTGAATATTGCCCATTTGTCCTGAATATACAAGTTGTCTCCCCTATTGGATGATGAGCCCCTCCAGGGCAAGGACTGTCTTTTACCTTTCTTTGTATCCATCCATATCTTTGTAGCTCTTAGCACCAGACCTAACACATGAACTTCATGTTTATTGACTGACCAATTTGTCTAAAACAGAACTCACTATTTTTTCTTTTTATTTCTACTGTTTCTTCTAATTTACTATCTTTTGGAGACACCAAGATTCTTACAGTTAACAAGGTTCTTTAATCTATAAAATAAATATATTCATGTCATTCCCTTCCTTAAAAAATTCTAGTAGCTCTATTGCCTCAAGGATAAACTGTGAACTCTTTAGTTTGGCATTCAAAGCCTTTTACCTTCTGGTTTTAGACAGTATTTCCAGATTTATTGCATAGAGCCTCCTAACTCACACTTTATGTACCTGCCAAATTACCATCCTGACTGTTCCCCTTACATTTTATTCCTTCCACTAATTCCATGCCTTCCCTCATGGCTGGAATACACTTCTTCCCCCTCTCTGACCCTTGGAACTGTGGCAATATCCTGTATTAGCCACACCTCCAGTAAAGCAGCATCTGGCAGGGTAGGTATCTTTAGGAAGCAGGCCTGGTAACACCTCGAGGACATCCCTAGAGGACATCAGCATCCCTGAATTGTCCAGGGTAAGAATTGTCCCTCTGTTTGTGCATGCTGGCCATATGTGTCTCCATCTCCATACATACTAGCCATATGCATTGCCTTTCCACTGATATGACCTACCTGTTTGTATTTCTCCAAAGGCTGATATCTCTATATGTGGGGGAAGTG
>NW_025378128.1:0-1266 GCF_016433145.1 Gracilinanus agilis
GGGAAAGAAGGAGAGGGGGAGATGGAGGTAGGGAGAGAAGGAGAGAGGGGAGAGATGTAGGAAAAGAGATAGGGAAGGAGAGAGGAAGAGAGGGGAGGGGAAGGCAGGAGAGATATCCAGAGACAGGGTAGGGGAAGACAGAGAAAGAGGGGTGAGAGAGAAAAGGGAAAGAAGGACAGGAAAGAGGAGAAGGGAAAGAGGAAGAGAGAGTAAGGGAGGAGAAGAGAAAAGGAAAGAAAGACAAGGAAGGGGAGGAAGATTGGGCTCCTATGCTGGCTGAAAACTTCTCTTCTGTAAAATAAAGGAATTGGATGTGAGTCACAGATCTCAAACTAGGAAGGTCCTCAGATGCCATCTCTAATCCAACTCCTTCATTTTACAGATGGGGAAACTGAGGTCCAGAGAAGGAAGAGGAGCTGCTCAAGTCCTTTTTGAGCCCAGATCTTCCTCCCAGGCCAGGGCCCTTTCTGCCTTGTGCTCCATTGCCTCTCTCTATCCCCAAGGTCCTTTGGGACTCAGACATGCTCTTGGTTCTTTCTTCTGATCTATTAGATTCTTCTAGATCCCTTCCTGCTGTAATGACTGGCTCTCCTTTCCCTTCTAGTTTTAATATTCTATTGCTGCCTTCCTGCTCTAGCCTTCTCTATTCTAAGATGTTTTATTCCTCTAACGTTCTGTGTTCTAACATGCCTCTGCTAAGGTCACTAAAGCTCTCAAACACTTCGTCATTCTGTGCCCTTATAATCTGACAGGCAGATGCATCTCTGCGTGCCCTGAAAGGGTTAACTCCCCCTCCTGTCCCTGGGCCACCCCTGCTGTTTGGCCTCCTTATGAGGAACAGACTATGGTCCTCCATAGCAGAGCAGCTCTTTTTTGCTTGAAGGATCTCTGGGAATGAAAGACCCGTGTTCCAGATATTAAATTACTCATAAAATATTTGGCCTGTACCCCAGGCGTCGGCAGCCAGCCTCCCAGGGCTCCCCAGCGCCAGGCAGGCCCACTGGCCACCTCCAGCCACCCGGTCACAGCCTCCAATTGTGGGTAACAGCAAACCAGATTTCATATGGAACGAGCTTCTGAGTGAACAGAGGGAGCAGCTTCTGTGGGGAAAGTGGGGCATCTGGAAGCCAGGAACAAGAGGAATGAGGCCCCACTGGAACTCCAGAGGTTAAATAGAAGGGGAACTGATACCAGCAGAAGCCCTCTGCTCCCCCCGCCGACACACACACACACACACACACACACACACACACACACACACACACA
>NW_025378129.1:0-2555 GCF_016433145.1 Gracilinanus agilis
GGATCAGTTCACAACTCCACCAACAATGCATGGGTCCCAAATTTGTCACTTTTCCTTGATCTTCTGCTCTGGGGCTCAGCTGAGAAGCCAGTTCATTGAAAGTAGTTTCCTTTGAAGAGATTTTATTGATTCATCAGTTCTGTACAGAAGTGGTTTTGTTTGTTTATCACAGCTTTTCAGACCCAGCCCAACCTTCCTCATACCCTATTACAAATCCTTCCCCTCCCTTTAGCCTATGCTGCAGGTAGATCTTCTGATTAGATGATCCCTGGTCTATTGCCTTGACTTTGCACTCCTGGAGCCCCATGCCATGCAGTGCCCTTCTAGCCTCATCTTACTTTGGAAGTCCCTTCTTTTCTTCAGATTCTCAGCTTAACATGAAGGCTCTCCCAGTTCCTAGAGCTGATGATGCCTCCCTTTCCCAGAAACCAATGACCTTCTAGTTTTCTATATTTTCTCCATATTTATACATGCACATTTAATGCTCTCTCCCTATACTATGGCCTCCTGAAGGGCAGAGAGTTCTTCAGTGTTTCTGTGTCTAACACAGTTGTCATTCAGACTCTGTCAATCATGTCTGTCTCGTTGTGGTCCGGTTGGGGGTTTTCTTGGCATGATGGACACTTACTAACTGAGAAGTGCTTTTTCTCACAAATAACTGAGAAGGGAGGCAGCTGGATGGCTCTGTAGATGGAGAGCCAGACCTAGAGATGGGAGGTTTGGGGTTCCAATCTGGCTTCAGACACTTCCTAGCTGTGACCTTGGGCAAGTCACTTAACCCCCATTGCCTAGCCCTCACTGCTTTTCTGCCTTAGAACCAATACATAGTATTGATTCTAAGACAGAAGATGAGAGTTTTTTTAAAGAACAAAAAACAAATGACTGAGAAGTCAGTGTCTTCTAGGGGACACAAAGATGTATTTTGGTGTTCTCAGTCCTGAGAACCAGAAATTGGAATGAGAAGAAGCCTCTTAACAAGGGCATTAACTCCTTGACAGAGGACAAGGAATGACTTGGGACCTGAGAGAGGGCTATGACAGAAGAGCTGACTTGTGATGAGATGAAGAGCAAATACTGATCTGTGTCAGAGCCAGCTATCAGGATTATTGCCACTGTTATTAGGATTAAGTCCAGCCCCTCCTGCCTCCCCCAGGGCACTCCCAGATTGAGTCCCCAAAGGCAGGACTCCAACAAGATAATGGTATCAGGTGTGTCTACACCTCTCTGTCTATGTGGTGCCAGACCCCTCCAGGCCATTTACCTTCCATAGTCACTCAGAGGATCCCAACAGCTCACAGCTGCACTAACCAGGGCTTCCTCTCCTGCCATAGTGAGCAGAATCAGGTCTAATGACACCAGAAAGCAAATAGACATTTCCTTTGGGAAGAGCCACCAGGTTCAGCTGCTTGGAAGCTTCTGACTTAGGAAAAGCTGAGCAAAGGCTGTCCCCAATCTGGACCTCAACCAGCAAGGCAGCGCCTGTCTCTGGCTTCTTCTCAGCACTGACTTTGGAGGCCTGACCAGGCTTTGGCTCTGAGTCCTGTCCATCCCTCACCTCTGCCTTCCTTTAGCTCTTCCTTGCTGTTCCCTGTCAAATCCCCATCCTTTGGGCAGTGGGATCCAAGGGAGACAGAAGAGGGAGGAGGGATCTCATCCCACCTCCACAGAGATGGCCCTAGACAGGGTCTTCATCTCCTGCAGAGACTCCTTCAGGATGCTGGGCTGAGAGGAATGGCCCCAGACTCAGCTGAGAGCCTGCCCAGAACCTCCTGAGGAGGGTCCAGTGAGGGGCTGCCCAAGCATCTGCCCGGGGAAGCAGGTTAAACCTTGGAACAGTCTGATGCAAAAAGAGCACGTCCCCTCCTGGTGGTCTCTGGGAGCCAGGGAGGTCCAGGCTCTCTGTCTGGCGTTCCTAAGGCCAAACTCAGTGTCTGATGCTTAGCAGAGAACAAAGAGAAGGTTTGTTTGTTCATTGGCTGGCTGAATGCCTGAGACCCTGTGACTACTCAGAGGTGTAATGATTAAAATTCCTGGAGATTGGATATTAATTCATAATTATTTATTCATAAATGTGTGAGAGACAGAGACAGAGAGAGTCAGAGACAGAGATAGAGACAGAGACAGAGAGAGACAGGGACAGAGATAGAGACAGAGACAGAGAAAGAGAGAGACAGAGATAGAGACAATGAGACACAGAGAGACAGAGATAGAGACAAAGAGAAACAGAGAAAGGGAGACAGAGACAGCTCCCCTGGCTTTCCTTACTAAACGTCTTCTAGACACCCTAATTCCTTGCCTCCAGCTCCAGCCCCAGACTGAGCCCAAGTCTCTCAGCCTCCATGCACGGGCAGCAGACCCAGATCACCCTGCCAGGTAAGGTCAGACCCAGGAGAGAATGGCAGCTCTAGCCCTGGAAGGGACCAGCTTCCCCTCGCTGGCCAGGCTTTTCTCTCCTCCTCAGAAGCTCTGCCAGGCCTTGTTCAGCTCCAGTTGGGCATTCCAGGCTCGCCAGCACAGGGTGTTCTGGACAGCCTCTCCCAGGCCTCTCCAAGCCC
>NW_025378130.1:0-2472 GCF_016433145.1 Gracilinanus agilis
TCTTTCTTTCTTTCTTTCTCTCTTAAGGTGCCCAGAGTTCCTTAATTGTCCCATCTAACTTAGGCCTTCTCTTCTTGACCTCTTTATTGGACACCACTGACCACTTTCTTCTCTGGGTTTTAGTGACGGCGCTCTCTTAATTCTCCTCCTTGTGGAAAGTCAATACCAATCTTTATCCCTTTTAGCACCTCAAAGCTACCTGTTAACTTGAATTTAAAGAGGAAAAAAAGATTGATCTTAAGGCTGAAATGAAAGACCCACTGAAGCAGGATGGAGACAAGTTCTTTGTTTATCTGTAAACAAGCATCTTGCGTGGTGAAGTAATCAAATAAGCCAGGCAGAGACAGGTAGCGTGCACACACGCTGCATTGTCATCAGTGCCTCTTGGCAGCAGGGAAGACTGAACCCTTGTCTGGACTGAGGTCGGAGACCTTCCAACGCAGAGGCTTGGGAATGGGATACCAGAAAGAGCCTTAATTGGCAGAGGGGAGAGGAAATTTTACTCTTTCCTTGGAATAGTGGACTGAGGAGGTGAGTGGTCCAGCTTAGGGGAGAAAAGAGCTAAGAGAGTGGCCGGATACATGTGTTTGATGCTTTTTATTTCTCTGGTCTACTTTTTATTACTTAATAAATAATTATAAATTAAGATAAAGTCTCAGGGGCAGCTAGGTAGCTCGGCAGCTCAGTGGGTACAGAGCCAGGCTTAGAGATGGGAGGTCCTGGGATCAAATGTGGCCTCAGACATTTCCTAGATGTGTGACCCTGGGCAAGTCACTTAACCCTTGTTGCCTAGCCCTTACTGCTCTTCTGCCTTGGAACCAATACACAGTATTGTACATACATGATTCTTAGATGGAAGGTAAGAGTTTAATAAAAAAAAAAAAAAGATATAGTCTCCAGAGAATTTTAATCATAACATCATTACACCTACATGACCTCTTCCATGTCCTTCTTGGTCTCCTTTGCTGGGTCATTAGCCACATCACAACCCACTGTGGCATACCCCGCCCCCAAAACTCTGTCTTCTCTCTCCTCTTTTCTCTCTACATTCTCTCTGTTGGCGACTTCATTGCCTCCCACAATTTTAATAATCATCTGCATGCTGATGGCTTCCAGATCACACACATTGAAGCCTGGTCTTTCGCTCTCCTTTGCTACAATCCCACTTTGCCCGCTGCCCACTGGACATTTTGAAGCTGGTGCCACTCCCATAAACATCTCAAACTTGGCACATCCGTATCTTTCCTCTCTCAAATCCTTCCCTCTACCAGACTTCTCCATTTCTGTCAAGGCACCACCGCCATCTTTCCAGTCATCCACGTTTGCAATTTCAGATTCATCTTTATAACTCTTTGCTTTCCTACACCCTGTGTATGTACTCAGTTAACAAATCTTGTTGATTATTAGCCTTATCCTTTTCCCTATCATTGAGCCCTTTGGACTCCTACACTTTACTATCTGTCCTGTTTCTATGATCTTTGACCTCCTAGTCATTGTCATCTGACCTGCCACTACGCCCTAAGGATTCCTGGGCCCCGTCATCTCCCCTGTGGCAGAACACTAAGGATCCGGGATCCTTCCATCTACCTTGTCAATGAACCTTCCCGAATGTATCATTTTCCCAACCCAGAATGTGAGCTGGCGCCACATCTTCCTGTTTCTATCTTCAGTGTTTGGCATATAGTACGCATCTCATTAATCCTTTATTCATCCACTAATTAGTCCCTGATGGTTGATTAATTGACATTGCTGTTTCTCAATAAAATTTTGCCACAGATATACATAGTGATTCTGGTCCCCAGGGTAGTTTTCACAAAGCCTAGACAAAGCATGCATCAGAGAAATTCTCCTTTAAGTCAGCTTTTTATGAACAAGTGGGGAGGTGAGGCCAGAGACCCCGGAGCCCGGGATCTGCTAGAGCTAGAGCCCTCTGGGTACTATTGGGTCACTGCTGGGGAGGCTACCACACGGGAGGAAATAGAATTCACCAACATGGGGAAGAGCTCACCTAAGGTATAAATTGTAGAGGAGGACTTGGGCCAATGTCTGGCAGCTCTCTACTTTAATTATTCTTGCTAATTTGGTGCTCAGTTCTGTTGCCATGCTGAAGTATTTTCTCCACTCTCTGAATTATGGCATTTTATGGCAAAGCACCAGTCATCCCATCCTGATCAAGACTCTAGCTCAGTCCATTGGAAAGACAGCAGGACATAGTGAATAGGATGCTGGACTAGGAATCAGGAAGACCTGGGTTCAAATCCTACCTCAGACAATTACTAGCTGCCTGAGTCTGGGTTGACCTTTCTGTCCCTCAGTTTCTCATCTGTAAAATGAAGGGGTTGGACTTGATAGCTGCCAAGGTCTTCCTATCTAACCATATTTCTTCTTTCTTTCTCCTTCTCACTCTTCTTCTCCTCCTTCTCACTCTTCTTCTCCTCCTTCTCACTCTTCTTCTCCTCCTCCTCCTCCTTC
>NW_025378131.1:0-1493 GCF_016433145.1 Gracilinanus agilis
GGGACCAGCTGACTCGGGTTGTTGGTGGAACAGTCCTGCTTGATGGCCTGGTGGGGAGAGGACTTCTTTTAGCTGTCTCACCCTAGGACTCCGGACTCAGCTTTCTCAGTCCTTTGCCCGAGAGAGCAGCGTAGAAAGAAGGCTAGTTTGGGGGTCAGAAGATTTGTGTCTGAAGCTATAAGATGCTCTAGAAATGGGATCTGGTATTCTCCTCATCCTCACCTCGGTCATTGCCATCATCATCATTACTGACCGGTAGAACAGTTGTATAAACATTGCTCTGTCTTCAGAAGACCCTCTACTAAGAGAGAGAAATTCTCTTTTCCCTCCACGTCACCCTCTCCTCTTTTGACACAGCCCTTTACTCTCCCCAGCATCCTCTCTTATATCTCGTTCTTACTCAGAGCAGTCCGTGAACAACTCCCAAATGAAGTGTTTGTTGATGTCTCCATGAATGGATGTGGAGTCCAAGGATGGGTTCCATGGCTGGCTTTGCTGCCTGCTCCTTTGGCTTTGTTACTTAGGATCGAGGACTGGAAGGGACTTCAGAGGCCCGCTAGTCCAACACTCCCAATTTATAGGGAGGAAACTGAGGCCAAAAGAGATTATGTGACTCATCCAAGCTCACACAGGTGACCCAAAGGGGAAAAGTTATAATGGGGGAAAGAAGCTCTGAGTCACATACAAAAGCTCCTTTCTCAGCCTTTAATACACACGGATTAGGCTGCTACCTTGTCCTCATCTTTGATATTTGTGGTCAGGGCACTGGCTCTGCCTGGGGTCCCCTTCCCATCATGGAGAGGGGCCACATCTTATGAGACCTTCCCTATTCCTGGGAGAGTCTGGAGAATAAGAATTACTGGCTTTTCTATATTGCCTTAATATTTGCATTTATGGGAACCTCAGAACAGCACTACATGGAAGGTGCTATGGGTATTGTCAAACCCATTTTACAGCCAGGGAACGAAAGGCATATGAAGTTATATGACTTGCCCACGTTCAAAGAGTAGTGTCAGAAGGTGAGATTTGAACCCAGATCCAACCATGTATCTCCTCTGCCATGATGCTTCTTTAAGGTCAAGGGGCTCCTCATCTAAACAGATCAAGAATCATTCTAATAACCTCAGAAATCCTTTCTTTCATTGCCTGGAAGGTAGTATAGGACAATGGGAAGAGCCTTGGAGTCTAAAGACTCCACCACCAATTCAGTGTATGACTCTGTGCAAGTCATCTAAGCACTCTGGACCTCAGCTTTCTTAACTGGAAAATGGGTGTAATAAGAACACCTACCTCTCAGGGTAGTTGTGAGGATTAAGTGAGATACTATTTTTTTCCTGTTTTAAACTTTATTAATGTGTAAGTGGAAAATTAAACTTTATCTCCCAGGATTCTTCCCTTGACCCAAGATTCCCTTTTCCTTTGTTTAAGTACATCTTTTATGTGATTGTATATAAGTTTTGGGGAATGCCTGCCCCTCTCTCTCTCTCTCTCTC
>NW_025378132.1:0-2163 GCF_016433145.1 Gracilinanus agilis
CCTCAGAGTTGGGATCCCAAACCCAAAGTCATCATCCATCATCTTCCCGGGAGTGGCCCTTTCAGAAGTACTAATAAGCACAGAAGGTCAAATAAGCTCATCCACAGCATTTCTCCCAGAGGAGAGCATGAAATTAAGATGCATGGATTGTCTGGCCCTAAACAGCCTCACTTTCCTCTATGGTGTGGTGAGGATTGCCCTGGGAAAGTGGCTGCCTTTCATCATAGTCTGGAGCTAGGTTGTCTTTAAGTAAGGCTGCATCCAGAAATAGTGTAAAAAAAAAAAAAAAAAAAAAGAATTGTTTCCATTACAATTTCTGAGCTTGCTCTCCACCCTGGAAAACTGACTATTGATCAATCCCCATGGGGTGGAAAGCCAGATAAATAGCAGGATTATATTTCTGGTTGTGCAACAGAGAACATTTGTGATAGAATACTCCTGCTTAGCAGTTACATTGTGAGGTAAGAGGCCTGGGAGATTATCTGGGGCATGGTGCTCATGTCATGTGAGGATTGATGGGTAGAGGAAGTGGAGAGAATATCCTAATCCTGAGAATCATAGACTTTTTGAGGTGAGAGATCTTGGAGGTCAACCCCAACCCCTTCATTTTACAGAGGAGAAAATGGAGACCCTGAAAACTTGAATTATTCAAGACCACACAATTGTCCCCTGAAGAACTAAGTCCAGAGCCCAGGGCTTTGGGTTTCCAAGACAGCCAATGTCTTTCCTCTCCATGACATGTCTAACTCATCTTCTATGACTCCTGCATACCTAGAGTGAGGAGGAAGGAGTGGGAATACCAATGAAAGCTTTTCTTAAGACCTAAAATATAGCACCTTCTTTTTCTTTAGTCCTGAGAATGGACAGTCAGGCTTTCCTGTGTTTGCCTAATGGGGGCTATTTTCTATCAAAAGGATGAAGCCCACATGTTTGGTGCTTTGGATCTGGACTCCAATTAAGACTGTTCTTTTCTATGAATCACTGAACAAGTCACTTAACTTTCTGGGTATCTGTTGTGCTTCTCTGTAAAGTGGATTTGAACCAGATGATCTCTAAGCCTCTTTTCCAGCTCCACATCTCAGCTCTTAATCATCTTCTTACACAGTCAAGCCAATTAATCCATCAACAAGCATTCATAAGCACCTATTATGTACAAGGATTGCATTAAGCATCATATAAGATGCTAGGTCTTCCAGCCCACAGCCAGTTAATGGGAGTTGGAAGTATCTGTACCAGGGCCTCAGAACCACCTGAAGGGAGGTAGATACCAGCTCTGTGTAAGGGAAAATTTCTAACCATCAGAGTTCCTGTTGGTGGAGATAGATCTGTTGTCTAAAGGAGAAAAGGGTTGCTCCAGCATCTAGTAGATTGTTCATTACTAGAGATTGAATAAAACACTTTTTAAAGCCTCATCGACCCTCATACTAGAAGGGTTGGGACAGCTAAGTGGTCCAGTAGATAGAGCCACCAGGCCTGGAGTCAGGAAGACCTGAGATCAAATCCCACCTCAGACATTAACTGTATGACCCTGGACAAGTCACTTAACCCGGTCTGCCTCAATTTCCTCGCCGGTAAAATGAGCTGGAGAAATAATTGGCAAACCAGTCCAATATTTTTGCTAAGAAAATCCCAAATAGGTACAACAACTAGTCTAACCCTCTCGTTTTAAAAAGAAGTGACTGTCCCGAGATCACACAAGCAATAAGGGGCAGAGCTGGGATTGAGGGGTCATCTGGATGGATTAGAGGACTCCTGAGGCCCGGTCCAGATCGAGCTCTTCTTCGTGTGACTTCCCTGGGCCTCAGTTTCTCTAGCTGTCAAATGAAGGCATCCAACTAGAACGCCTCAGGGGCCCCTTCCTGCTCTAGGGCTTTGATCCTCTGTAAAAGGAGACAGATTAAAGTACGCCCCATCGTGGCAAGTGCCCTGCCTGGGCCTCAGTTTCCCTTCTTGTCGCTATCTTACCCGCGTACTCCGGAACCTTTGAGGGGCCAGCTCGTGGGCATGTGCGCTCAGAGCCCCCACGGCTGAGAACTAAAGGCCCCGCCCGTCAGGGCTCCGCCCTTCATGCCCCGCCCCGGGATCCGCCCCTCCGGCCCCGCCCCTCCGGCCGTGCCTGCCTCTGGCCGTCCCTTCCTTCGTCCACCCTGGGCTTGCTCGGAG
>NW_025378133.1:0-1444 GCF_016433145.1 Gracilinanus agilis
TCCTCCTCCTCCTCTTCCTCCTCCTCCTCTTCCTCCTCCTCCTTCTTCTTCTCCTTCTTCCATTCAACTATTGCTTGAAGATTAGGGAAAAATCATCATCACCAAAGGTAGGCTATTTCACTTTTGGATGAACACCAGTGGTTTGCCTTTTGTCTCCAAGATAAAATATAAACTTTGATGTCTTTCAAAGCCCTGCATAATCCAGGCCCCTCCTAACTTTTCAGTTTTCTAACTTCACTCCCCTCCATTTACTCTATGATCCAGCCACACTGGTCTCTTTGCTGTTCACACATAACACTCTGTCTCCTAATTCTGGACATTTTCAATAGCTGTCCCCCATGCACAGAGTACTCTCCCTCCTCATCTGTCTCCTAGCTTGCTTCAAATCCCAGCTAAAATCCAACCATCTGCAAGAAGTCTTTCCCAATTCCCCTTAATTCTAGTGCCTTCCTTCTGTTGATTATCTCCAATTTATCCTGTCTCTATCTTGTTTGTACATAGCTGTTTGCATCTGGATTATCCCCTTTGAGAACAGGAAGTATCTTTTACCTTTTTTTTTTTTTTAATATTCCCATCACCTTAGCACACAGTGCTTGGCACAAAGTAAGTGCTTAATATATGTTTGATGACTGACTCACTAACATCAAGCTTAAATTAACATTTTAATGTTTTCTACCAATTTAACTCTAATTCTTCCTTAGGAGATTAAGGATAAGAAGTTGGATATCTTTTCCAGGTGACAACATTTTGATACTTGAAGACATAGTTCATGTTTCCAATTAAGCTTTTTCTTCTCCACACCAAATACTCTCAGTTCCTTTAGTTGATTCCCACTCAGCATATTCTCAAGGTCACTTATTACTCTTCTGGAGGATGTCCTTCCTATAATGTCCTTCAATCAATGTCCTTTCTAAAATATGGCACCCAGAGTGGTACATAATACTCCAGGTATGGTCTTTTTGGAACAGAGGACAGAGGGATTGTGCCTTCCTTAAGTCAGTCTGAGATTACATTAGCTTTCTTAGCTCCTTTATAAGTATTAACTTATATTGAATTTGCAATATTATAAAAATGGGTGTTTTTGTTTGTTTTATTTTAATGGATGAACTTCTAGCTAGGTGGCATAGACAGAGCTCTAAGCCTGGAGTTCAGATAAGAACTGTGTTCAAATACAGCTTCAGACACTTACTATGTGGCATCAGGCAAGTCACTCTTTCTGCCTCAGTTTCCTCAATGTAAAATAGAAATAATAACAGCATCAACCTTCCAGGATTTTGTGAGGATTAAATGAAATGATATTTGTAAAGCACGTAGCACAGTGTCTTGCACAAAGAAGGTACTTAATAAATGCTTGTTTCTTTCCTATCTCCCTCCTTCCCTGCCTATCCTCTGATCTTCCTCCTATCTTCCTTCCTTCCTTCCTTCCTTCCTTCCTTCCTTCCTT
>NW_025378134.1:0-7516 GCF_016433145.1 Gracilinanus agilis
TCTCTCTCTCTCTCTCTCTCTCTCTCTCTCTCTCTCTCTCTTTTTCTCTCTCTCTCTCTCCCCCCCTCTCCTTCCCTCTTTCTTTTTCTGTCTCTGTCTCTCTCTTCTACTTCCCTTTCTCTCCCCATCTATTCATCTCTCCCTCTTATACAAACATATGCCAGCAAATAGTAGATCCCTCTAGCTATCTCTTCTCTCAATATTTTTTCCACAGGCTTTTATTTTCCCTCTCTTATATTCTTTTGTTTTGGATATTGTCCAATGAAAAGGCAAGCAACTATAAATTACACTCTCAGATGTAAAAAAATTGCTCTTTTAAAGAAACCAGTGGTTATGCAATGATATTCTACAAAATACTTTAAAAGATGGCTTACTAGAACATTTTTAAAATTTATTATGCTTAAACTTTATTTTTAAAAATTATGTAGCCAATTATGCACCCACTACCCACAAGCCTCTGGGCATACTCATCTTCTTCCATACTCAGAAATACCACAATTAGTATGTCCAGTGGCCAAAAAGTAAATAACTCATAAAAAGGGAAAAAGAAAAAAAGAGCTTTATTGGCAAGTATTTCTGTTCAGTCTCTAAATTCATCATTTTATAATATTATCAAATGTGAATTTACTTATTCAAGAAAACATTTCCAAGGATATTATCTTCTTTGATTGGACTCATCACCCAAAAGGTATGTGTGTGTGTCGTGTGTGTATACAAACACACAAACATACACACACACATATATATAATGTATATATTATACAATTAAGTATTATATGAATATGTTATATATAGTATGCATACATCTATACCACTATACCTGTATACATACATACATACATATAGATAGTGATAGGGAAATTTTTTCTAGAAATCTCCCAAGATTATTAGGGAAATTAAATGAAAAGAACAATTTAATATAAACATCTAAGAGCAGAAATATATATTTTTGTGAACATCTGGAAATAAAAGCATGCCATATAATCTCCTTTCCAATTGATACACACCTTTGAATATGTTGTTCTATGTTTAAATAATGGTATAAAAGATTAAAATAAAATGTGTCCTTTTATAACATTAAAACACTTTGCAAACACTACAGTAGATAAATATATTTGTGACATACCAGGGGCCACCAGTAAGGCAAGAGAAAATATATTAATTTCATCTATTTTACATGAAAATTAAAGTATTTCTCTTACTTTCACTGCTTCTTATTCAAATCAGTCTGGAAATATGTAATAAATCTGGAAATAATCAGTGATATATATATCTTTCAATTTAAATATGATTTCAGTTACATGGGTAAATGTCTATCTGGTTTTATACATATTCTTTCCACTAATGAAATGTAAGCTTCTCAATGTCAAGAACTATTTCATTCTTTTGTGTGTGTCCCCAATATCTAGAATATAATCAGAGTTTAAAAAATTCTTGTTGATCAATGGACTGATCTTTTTATTGCTAATGTTTAGCATTGTAACTTGCATTCAGTAAGTACATAAAATTACTGAATTGAGTAGAAATATGTCTAAGAATCTTGCCTATGAAAATGCCAAAAGAATGAAAAAATGAAGATAGATTTATGACTTTAAACTGATCCATCCATTTATTCATCAATCTTGTATACAGTGCCTTCTGTATGCCAGATACCATGTTACGTATTGGACATGCAAATAGAATTTAAAAAAAACAAACAATCCCTACAAGAAACATTAAGGATATAGATAAAGATTTTGATCAGGGTGAGATGATTTATTGAGTACCAACTTTATAGAGAACTCTAAATGTCATATAGCCATTTCTTCTGAATTTAAATTTATTTAATTCCTAAAGGTTATCTAAGCATATTAATTTGTTATTGTGTGAATCAGAATATTGTGGAAAATCTGTTCTTTTTCTAAATGTCTTTCTTTACTTAATTTTTGGGAAGTTGCCTAGCTTGGCACATGTTAAATACTTCATGAATGTTTATTGATTGATTGCATATAAATGAACAACCAGAAATAGCTAGAATCCAATACCAAATCTAAAGGTTAATGTTTTGCTTTGTAATCTTTCCCTTCTATCATTTATTTTGTTTTGCAAATATAAAGTCCAATGATCTGCTCTTCTAATAGTGAGAAACCCGATGAAATATCTCAGGAGTTGGCATTTGAAGGGGAGAGAAGCTCAGCAGAAAGCCACATGCGTATGAAATGGGAAAGCCTTCATCAAGAGTTTAGTACCAAACAGAGACTGTTGGAGAATGCTCTGGAGCAGGAACGAGAGCAGCTGGTATCTTTGCTTTCTTCTTTGGTTATAAATGCAAATATTCATAGTTGTTGTTGGAAGCATGTAATAATATAGGTGTTTACGGTTTCACTTTAGCAGTCCAAGAGAAATAATGAAACATAATGTATTTCTAATTAGAATTTTATAAGAATATTTTTACACAATATTTTCCCCCTAAAATTCCCATTTTTCAAAAGGAAATTCCTCTGACTGCTGGATTTCACAATTATTATTGCTATTCTCATTTCTAGTTGGACCCATGGCATGAATTTGAAACACCTCAAAAATGATCAAGTCCCCCAGGACAACTAGGTGA
This sequence comes from Gracilinanus agilis, assembly GCF_016433145.1. NCBI lineage: Eukaryota > Metazoa > Chordata > Mammalia > Didelphimorphia > Didelphidae > Gracilinanus > Gracilinanus agilis. The sequence continues at coordinate 2,591 of NW_025378134.1, forward strand.
CTCAATGGATAGGGAGCCAGGCCTAGAGACTGAAGTTCCTGGGTTCAAATCAGACCTCACATACTTACTTCCTAATTGCATAACCCTAGGCAAGATGCTTAAACCCAATGGCCTTACTTACAGCTTTTCTGCCTTGTAACTGATACTTAGTATTGATTCTAAGAGAAAAGGAAAGAGTTTTTTAAAAACTGATAAAGTTCACTCTGTCATCTTAAATATTAAATGTAATCAGCAAATCATAATCAACTTAGATTTGTTAATTAAATGGATATTTTTATTATTTTGTGCTAAAACTTTGAAATAAATATCACATTTTGAGAATGGTTGTAAACTGTTATTATCAAAGTGGCCTTTGTCTTTAAAGGCCTTTGGATCAGTCTTACTTTTCTTTGAAATGTCATTTGTAATGAGTATTTTTCTCTCCTCTTTCCTCCTTCATTCAACCCTCCCCCCAATCAAAATGTCCCCCAAAATTTGCCCTCTCCTTTTTGAAGACATAATTTGAAGGGGATGCTAGAAGTTTGGCAATTAGGCAGCTGCAATAATGAATGTTAGGTATGTCAGAAAACACAATTTTGTATAAATTCTAAAAACTTAGCTTCCAAATACACATTAATTCATTCCTCTTTTTGTATAACAAACATTCATTTAATGCCTTTATTGTGTGGCACCTTGCCTTTAGTGTAGTGTGTGTGTGTGTGTGTGTGTGTGTGTGTGTGTGTGTGTGTGTGTGTGAGGAGGGAGGGTAAATAATAGAAATATATAACATCTACCAGTTAGGAGCTTATAGTCAAGGTGAGGACACAAGACATGCATTCAGTAGATAGAAAGAGATCTAAAATACAAGGAAGTTTATTGTTTCGTTGTATTTTTATACAAAGGGTATATGAAATTAACTACTTAATGAATAGTAAATAAATACGAGGAGAGTTCAAATGATAGAAACCATTTTTGGTGAGTTTGATAAAGAAAGTTTCATGATGGATGTAAAACCTAAGCTTAGTTGGATTTGGAGGAAGGGAGCTTGAGGGTAGAGCAGTAAAGGGCTTTTTATAATAGTTGGCATTTTTCTACAGTTTTTAAAAAATCAATTAAAATGTTATTTATAAATACAAAATTATAAAGTTTGCATATTCCATGCTCTACAAATTAATTTTTGTCAGAAGAGTTATATAAAAACCATTTTCTTGGTTTGTACCATGTATACTTCTACCACAGTAGAACTATCTTAAATAGCTATTCTTATTCCTATATAGCTTTACAGCAGGCCAAATAGACTGCTGACTGGTGTGCCACTGTACAAAGGAGAAGGGCAAACTCAAACAAAATCTTCAGTTACATCTTTGCTGGATGGTTTGAACCAGGCTTTTGAAGAAGTTTCATCTCAGGTATCATATTCTTGGTTTACTTGAAATTCCATTCCACAAAATTGAGTTAATCATTTTAAAATGTGGATTTCGCCATAATTAGCAGCCAGATAACAAAGGCCACTAAAGAGAATATTAACAGTATGACTATATTTTGGGCTATTCTTTTGAATATAATAAATCCTCCCCTTCTCACAAAAGAAAAAGTAAAATAAATAGTATTTCATATTTTGTGGTACTTATAAAAATTATACCTTAAAGGAACTATTTTCTGAGAACATTCTTTTAAAAAATTTTAATATCCAGGCTCACTTAAATTTATTGGAAGAACTGAACCTTTTCTCTCCTTTTGAATTTATTTTCCCAGAGTGGAAGGACAGGGAAGCAAAATTTTCACTTGGAACAGAAATTGTACGATGGAGTTTCAGCTACCTCTACTTGGCTAGATGATGTGGAAGAACATTTATTTGTTGCTACAGCCCTTTTACCAGAAGAAACAGAAACTTGTCTTTATAACCAAGAAGTAAGTTTGGTAACTCATTCATGATTACGTGACATGAAAAAATAGATCATCTTTAATTTATTTTACATAGAAGCATGAAATATTAAAAAAGAAAAATGAAAGTTCAGGATGCTTTCAAAGAAGATGACAAAGAAAATTAATTGAGCACATAAATTCAACAGAAACCTTTATATTCTAAATTTGAATTCTCAATATAGTATACATAGGAAAGAGAAAAGAACATTGAAGAGAAATATTGATAATCACAAACCTTCATAATGAATAAAAACAAAAAATAGAAATTAATTCCCAATAGGGAACATTTACTGAAAAAATTGTATTTGTTGAGATGTAATATGCCTTAAGGTCATTGAAGGAGAGTATTGTTTTAAACTTGGATTAGTTGTTTAAGAACAATAGTTCATTGTCTTTTCAAATTTGATAATAATAGTTCATAATGAATGCGTTAATATAACTGGTTTCTTAAATGTGGTTTCATTTTTTATGACTGCAGACTCTTGCCAAAGATATTAAAGAGATGTCTGAGGAAATGGATAAGAACAAGAACTTGTTTTCCCAAGCATTTCCTGAAAATGGTGATAACCGAGATGTTATTGAAGACACTTTGGGCTGCCTTGTAGGGAGGCTATCCTTATTAGATTCTGTAGTAAATCAACGATGTCAACAGATGAAGGAAAGACTCCAGCAAATACTAAATTTCCAGGTAAAATCATTCTTATATTTTGTTTTATGAAATAATTTTAGTTCTATGATCTATTTCATCAAATGTAGAAGTTATTTGGTTGAGTGATGTTACTTCATGTGTGATACAAAGTCAAAATCATTTATATTACTCACTAATTAGTAGTTTAGGAATAAAACCAATTTGTGGAATTAGAAATTTTGGAATGCCAGCTTCCTTGTAGAGATATGGGGAAATCATTGACAATTAAAATTTCTTGAGAGCTTTAAACATTAAATTAAATAAATCATATTGAAACTTAAGGAATTGTCTAACGTAAATGTTCCAGTAAACTATTATAGACTTGAAATTGTGCAGAAAATATTTAATGAAGAAATCTAGATATCCTTTAAAACAGCAAGCCATACAATCCCTTTGATTCTATTTAAAAGTTTATTATATTTTTGTAAATTACAGCTCTTATGGTTTCTCATACCTTTTACCTTGATAAGAGAGTTCTAATATCCACAAAGCAAATGTGGTTGGGCATTTTCCGTGACTACAAGTGAATAGGGGAAAATGAGGTTGATGATATAATTTAGGCTTTGACTTTCAGTGAAAATTAAGCCACCTTTTACAAATAAAATTCACTTTTAAAAATGTTTAATAGGATGGTATTTTCATAAACTTCAAAGTACTAAAAATTAGATATAATTTAAATGACATTGTAAGTAGGCTTGATGGAATTTGAATTACAATTGTGATTGTTGTCAAGTACCCACTTGAAAATTTTCAGTATGCTGAAAAAGAGAGAGAGAAGTAAATAGTTATTGTCTACATTTGGGCTTTAGTAACTTCAGAAAAGTTCTAAAAAGAAAAAAATGTTTTATATCATTATATTATGTGGAGAAATTTGTCTAGAGTATGTGAAAAGCAAATGGAGAAATTATTTACCAATATGTAGTCTGATTCTTTACATATTTGAAGCATTTTAAAGGATTAATGTAATTTAAGATACTGCTGAAGATGTGAAGATTGTGAAAATATTGGGGAATATTTAGCAACCACATCTTTAATGAGAATGACTTTCCAAAGTACATGCATATAGGAACATGTAATAGGATATGTGAAGTTAGAAGCTGAATGAAATTGCCCTAAATTCAAATTCAATTAGAATTAGTGTCCCAGAATGGCCCTGTCTAGTTATTATAGATGTCTGGAGAAAATAATTTTAGAATATGTAGCTTACATGCTTTTTGACCATGCATTTTTTGTTAATGCATTTATTACTGTAACATCTAATTTTCAAAGATTTAAAATGAAGGCTTTGATGATGGAAGGTGATTAATAACCCTGTGATGGGGAACTGGTTGGTGCTCAGTAAGATTAGGGAAAAGTGTTCAGTCTGTCATCTAAGAGCTGTGTCAGCTTAGTTAAGTCAATACTGAGGAATTTAAGGGCACAAGTTGCTAAGAGTACAGTTTCAGAATAAGGGAAAGCTAGTAATTCTTTTAAAAGTATATTTTTCAGGCTCTTTATATAAAGTTTTAGCCATGTATAGTAGTGTTTGGTAATTGTATACATAAATACATACATACATACATACATACATAATGGGATATGAAGATAAAGTTAGGAATGTAAAATAATAAGATCAATCCATATGACATAAACATCTATCTTTGTAATTTAATTTTTAAAACATATAAAATCTAATTTCTGTATTCAAGGTGTCCCAAAAGTTTTAGTGTAGTTATAAGCTTAAAACTGCACTAAAAATCTGGGCATATGCTGGACAAAGTACAAAGAACCAAGAAAGTGCATATAATCCAAATTGTAAATCCAGATTTTTTAGTTTTAAAAAAATATTTTTCTCAAATATGGTTAAAGAAAAATTAGCATCCATTAAAAATTTTAGTTCCAAATTCTCTTCCTCTGTCTCTCTCTTTTCCCTTCTTGAGAAAACAGGTAATTTGATATGGATTATACATGTGAAGTCACATAAACATGTTTACAAATTAGACATGTTACAAAAGAAAATAGGCAAAAAAAAACAAACAAGAAAAATAAAGTTTTAAAAAAATATGCTTCCATATGCATTCAGATTACATCAGTTCTTTCTCTGAAAGTGGATAGCATTTTTCATCAGAAGTCTTTCAGAATTTTATTAGATTATTGTATTCCTGAGAATTGTTGTCATTCGTGGTTGATCATTCTATCATTACTGCTCATTGCTGTTACTGTGTATGTTTTCCTGGTTCCATTTACTTCAGTTTTCATCATTTTCATCAGTTCATAAAAGTCTTCCCAGATTTTTCTGAAATTGTCTTGCTTGTTATTTCTTATAGGATAATATATTTTTATATATTTTTATA
>NW_025378135.1:0-1086 GCF_016433145.1 Gracilinanus agilis
TATTTAAACACAAACAAAAATAAAATATGATTAAAATATATAACATTAAAATAAAATAAATTAATATTAATAATAAATGTTATTTATTATTTTATTTTAATTGATTTTATAAAACATTTACCAATTGCATTTCAACCTGGTTTAGGGTGCACTAGAGAGTGTCACTGGTAGTGTGCTTGACAGCTCTGCCTATACTATGCAGTCCTTTATAGTACAATCAGCCATATGACTCTGCCACTCCCCTTCCCCTCCCCATCCCCATTTATCCCAGGAAATCTAGGATACCTGTCCAAGGAGGATGGAAGGTGTTTTTTGAACTACTTCAAGCCTTTGGGCCACCTCTGCTTCCATGAAAGCCAATTGATCCCAAACCAGACTGATGTATTTGTTTACACTGCCATTAGCAGAGTGAACGGTTAGTTCCAGGACCCAAGAGCTCATTAAAACGAACAGACACAAGATCAATGGGGTTTCAGCTGGGCTTCTGCTGACTGCCACACACCAGAGGCTGCTGCCTCCTTCTCTCTCTCTCTCTCTCTCTCTCTCTCTCTCTCTCTCTCTCTCTCTCTCTCTCTCAGCTAACTCATCTCCATTCCCCCTACCCACCCCCATTTACCACAAAGTTATAAGAACATAGAAGTTACATTAACTGCTCCAAAAGCACTGCCTCAGCCCAGCAGGTCTCTGAAAACTGGGCTGGAGCTTCCTTTTGAAGGAATGATTCTCTGCCTTCAATCCCTTCATAAACAATTTAAGATGAAAGAGGGAATAAAGCAGAGCCCCAGTGCAGTGAAACCAGATGCATTATTTCTCTCTGCCCTTTCTGCAGGCAGGGCTGCAAAAGGAAATTTTTTACAGCCTCCTTGCTCTTCAGTGTAAACAATCCTTCAGGGTCCTGAGTTCAGCTTGCCAGCGTGCTCATTTTCCTTGGTTTTGACCATCCCTTTTACTTCCCAAGCTGGTGTTCTGGCTGGGTAGGACCATAACAGGAAAGAGGCATTTTTGAAATATGGAACAAAAAGTAGGAAGGAAGGAATCTGCATTTGGGAAAGAGAGAGAGAGAGAGAGAGAGAGAGAGAGAGAGAG
>NW_025378136.1:0-1512 GCF_016433145.1 Gracilinanus agilis
GGAGGGAGGAAGGAAGGAGGGAATGAAGGAGGGAATGAATGGGAAAGAAAGAAGAAAGGAGGGAAAGAAAGAAGGAAGGAGGAAAGAAAGGGAGGGAGGGAGGAAGAGAGGGAGGGAGAGCAAATGCCTGGCTTGGAGCAGTTGAGTATTAATGAAAGTCTGGGTTCTGGCAAGATGAGGCAAAAGCTCACCTATCAGATTTCTGGGATGCAGAGGTTAAGTCCGCGTTGCAGAGAGAAAAGAGGTAGACATAAAGGCCCAAGCAAGGATATATAGTTAATGTAGTTAGTTAAGGTAATCCCAAAGCTGGGATCTGAACCCAAATGTTCTGACCCCATATCTAGTGTTCCTCCCACCATGCCTTCCTTCATCAGTAGGATTTAAGGAATTCCTGCCACTTTGTATCTGCTGTATATCTTATTAATTGATTACCTTTTGCTTAGGTACTTTAGTCTAAACACTTCCTGAATATTGTAGCTGGTGAATATAGCCCCACATTACTTAATCATTCTAAACTATTAAAAATTCAAAGGGAAATCTGGTGCTGAGCAGCGAGCATCTGGGTAGAATGGACATTGTTTTGTGGAACTTGTTTTGTTTTTGTTTTTGAAAGAATCAACTTGATGTGTCCTGTAGACTAATCCAGAGAGGAGGCAAAAGGCATATTTTTTTCCTTCTAGAAAACAGAAATATTGCTGAGGGCATCCAAATAATGCGCCAATAAAGTCCTTGTCATTCATGGTTCCATTGTTCCTTCACTGTGACCAAATGTTCCCATTACTCTCACCTTTTTTTTCATAGCACCATGAAGGATCTACTTGTGGGCCAGGCTGGTATCCCTTATCCAAAAGGCAACATTCCTCCGCTGTGCTTTATAGTCTGGGCTCTCTGGGTCCCACTTCCCCCACTTAGGGCCTCATAAGAGGCACACATCCCATGGCATAGGCCCCACACTGTCTAGTGGAAGATTCCCATCTTCAAGGACTCTCCTGTGCCAAATTTGCATGGGTTTAAACTAAAGTATAACTACCTTTGAACATTCCTGCCAATGGAATTTTTTTCACCCTTGGAGGCATGAGAATCTTCAGAAAATCAACCTGTGTTAAAAGGCAAGCCTTTGTCTTTGCTGACAATGGGAGGGATGCCTTGGGAAAGTTCATTTTGTCCCCTGGAGGTTTTATTAAATATGCCTTGGAAGGTTCTGAAACACACACACACACACACACACACACACACACACACACACACACACACCATATCCCCTCATATCAATATTGGAAGGATCATTTTTATAGCCTGTCAAGTTCTTGAACTCTCTCTCTGTCTCTCTCTGTCTGTCTGTCTCTGTCTCTTTCTCTTTCTGTCTCTGTCTCTCTCTGTCTCTTTCTCTCTGTCTCTCTCTCTCTCTCTCTGTCTCTCTCTCTCTGTCTCTCTGTCTGTCTGTCTCTGTCTCTCTCTGTCTCTTTCTCTCTGTCTCTGTCTCTGTCTCTCTGTCTCTCTCTGTCTCTGTCT
>NW_025378137.1:0-1371 GCF_016433145.1 Gracilinanus agilis
AAATCTTACCTCAGATGCTTCTTAACTGTGTGATCCTGGACAAGTCACTTAACCCCAATTAACTTCCTGCTCTTCTGCCTTAGAATTGACATTTAATACTTATTTTAATACAAAAGGTAAGCATTTAAAAATAATAATAATCCCATGCTCCCATGAACATATATTCAAAAATTTTTACAAAATGCTTTCTAGAGATTTTGAGATTTTAGCTTTAAGGACCATGAACTTCATCAGAAGCGAAACTAGCTCTTACTTAAGCAATGACTTTTGTTTTCTGTAGAAGCTAGAGATTCTGATTTTTTTTTTTACTATAACTCAGGACACTTATAAAAATGGGAAAACCTCTTAATATAGGAAACAACATGGAAAAAGTGAGAACACATTTCTACATCAGTGATTTCTGCAATTACCTTAATCTTGAGAATTAGTTGATCCTGATTCAAATCCTGGTTCTACTGCCTACACCTGTGACCTGAGCTTCAATTTCATCAATCAATCAGGCAATAGTGTCTGGCTATATGCCAGGCACTGTGAGAGTGATTGGGAATACAATGACAAAAGTCCCTGACCTCAAGGCTTATATTTTATAGGTGGAAACAATATGTACGTGTGAATATCTATCTATCTATCAAATATATATATATATATGTGTGTGTGTGTGTGTGTGTGTGTGTGTGTGTGTGTGTGTAGATAGATAGATAGATAGATAGATACATGTATATATGTATATGTGTATTATAAAGGTTTTTTTTCAGTATGTCTAACTTTTCACATATCCATTGAGGTTTTCTTGCAAAAATACTGGAGTGGTTTTCCATTTCCTTCTCCAGCCCATTTTACAGATTATGAAACTGATGCAGTCTAGAGTCACATAGATAGTGTCTGAGGCCAGATTTGAACCTACAAAGATGAGTCTTTCTGACTCTAGCCTTGATACTCTAACCACTGTTTTCTATGTTCTATAATGTATTTTAGCATCCATCTAAAAAAAGAGTATTGAGGAGAGAGAGAGAGAGCCAGATAGGATAGTGGGAGATCCACTTAGGGATCCGCCTGAATACTCAGCCAGTATCTCCAGGTATTCTAACCTCTGGTTAGTGAGAGCAAAACAGAATCACTTTATCTCACTGGGCCAATTATACAATTATACTCTTGGAGACAATTGATATGTAAAATCAGTATCTCTTTTATTATAAGCAGAGATACAACCTCTGCTTATAACCGAGGATCAGAACAAGGGGTCCCTAACTCTAAAAGATCAAGTATTCACCAAAAAATCCTCTACATCCCTTGCAAGATGTAGCCTTCAAGTCTTCTGGCTAATTTACCAGCTCCCTAGTTCTATCTAGGTGTTCCCCAAAAGCTGACTAA
>NW_025378138.1:0-1054 GCF_016433145.1 Gracilinanus agilis
TATTTCTTTGTCTATCTGTCTATTTCTTTCACTGTCTATTCATCCATACATACATACATACATACATACATACATACATACATACATCTGTCTATCTCTCTCAATCCTTGCCCCCCTCTATCTGTCTATTTCTTTGTCTATGTTTGCCTATCTCTTTCACTGTCTAGCCATCCATCCATCCATCCATCCATCCATCCATCTATCTATCTGTCTGTCTCTCTCAATCCTTCCCCCCTCTATTTGTCTATTTATTTGTCTATCTATTTGTGTATCTCTCTCACTGTGTATCCATCCATCCATCCATCCATCCATCCATCCATCCATCCATCTGTCTGTCTCTCTCAATCCCTTTTCCTCTTCTATTTCTTTGTCTATCTCTTTGTCTATCTCTCTCTGTCTATTAATCCATCCATCCATTCACCTATCTATTCATGTATCTATCTCTACATATCAATCTAGCTATCAGACCTGTGATTTCATTGATATAAGGAATGTTTAGAGAGAAAATGGCTAGGCTTCAGAACAGTACCTGTTGGGCAATATATTATCCCAAGAATTGTCTCAGGGTAAGAGAAGTTAGATGTCTTCCTCAAGGACCAGGGGCAACTAGTATATGTCAGTGGCAATATCTGAACTCAGATCTTTTGGACTCAGAAATGAACTCTTTATTCTTTATGTCACACTGCCTCTAATAACTACATACATACAAATTATAAATAGGATACATATATGTATGTATGCACATCTGAGAGATCAATAGCACACTATAGTTAATGTGTTAACAAGCATTTATTTAGTGCTTCCTCTGGGCCAGGCATTGTGCTAAGTTTGGGAGATACAAAGAAAGATTACAGAGCCATTCTTGGAGTTAAGTGGACCCAGATACAAGTATTCCCTCTGACACATTCTATTACGAATAGGATTATAAGTAAGTTATTTATTCTTGCAGGGTCTCCAGGCAACTGTCTAAGATAGGTTCAAAGACATCTTCTAAACTCTGTGTGTGTGTGTGTGTGTGTGTGTGTGTGTGTGTGTGTGTGTGTGTGTGTGTGTG
>NW_025378140.1:0-1500 GCF_016433145.1 Gracilinanus agilis
TTCCTCTCTCTCTCCCCCCCCCTTACCTTCTGTCTTAGAATCAATACTATGCACTGGTTCCAAGGCAGAAGAGCAGTAAGGACTAAGTAATGGGGGTGAAATGACTTGCCCAAGACCACACAGCTAGGAAGTGTATGAGGCAAGATTTGAACCCAGGAACCCCTATTTCTAGGCCTTGCTTTCAAGCCACTGAATCAACTAGCTGCCCCCCAATTCATTTTTTCACCCAGTCCCCAAAATAACCCTGTCATGTAGGTAGGGCTGGTATTATTTCCCCCCCTTTTTAGAACTAGAATTCAAATTCTGCCTCAGATAATTACTAGATTGTGTGATCCTGGGGAAGTCACTTAATTTCTCTGATTCAGTTTTCTCATTTGTAAAATGGGATAATAATAGCTCCTATCTCTGAGTTGTTACTAGATAAAAGGAGATAATATTTATAAAACACTTTACAAATCTTAAGGCACTGTATAAATGCTATCTCTTATCAAAATGAAATGAGCTCTTATCATTATTATTATGTGGTTAGAGAGCTTGCCTCTAAGACTGAAAGATCTGGGTTCCAGTACCACCTTTGACACATACTGACTGTGATCCAGGGCAAGTCTCAGCCTCTCAGGACTCCATCAGAGGCCTTTGATGCTCTTACTGACTGCAGGCTGCATTGCATTGTGGGGTAATACTTTGAACGCTGCCAGAACCAGATTAAAATATAATTGGAAAATATTTAACAAAAAATAAAAATACAACATAACATAGATAACATTAATATATGTTGTTTTTTTTAAAGTCAAGATGCTTCTGTGATGATCCTTATATATAGTTCAGGGGCCCACATTTCTACTCAAGTTTGACACCATTGGTCTAGGCATTTCTCCCTAAGGCTACAAGTAGAAGAGATTTTCTCACCTGGGACTTCCATACCAATAAAAATCACAAGGCCAGGTCCTATTCCTGATGATAAAGTAACTAAGACCCATAAGGGTCAAATGACTTACCCAGGCTAACTCGGACACTAAGACTGAGATCATTCTTTAAACACCCAAATCTGAGTCTATGTAAATTTTAACTGTGACAGATGAAGATTTCAAAAATGCATCATATAGTTTCCTGATTTGGAAACAGTTTACTGAACATAATTCCCAAGAACAGTGATTTGCTATAAGGTTTTCTGGAAGTGGAGAGGAAAGAAAGGGAGAAGGAAAGGGAGGAAGAGGGAGAAGGAATAGAGAGAGAGTAGGAGAGGGCAAGAGGGAGAGGGAGAGGAAGAGGAAGAAGGAGGGAGAGAGAAAGGGAGAGAGAAAAAAGAGGGAAAGGAAAAGGGGAGAGGGAGAGGAAAAGAGAGGAAAGGGTGAGGATAATGGAGAGACTGAGACACAGACACAAAGCAAAGAGAGAGGGGGAGAGGGGGAAGGAGGGAGGGAGATAGAGAGAGGGAGAGGAGAGAGGGAGAGACACACAGAGACAAAGAGTGTCACAGAGACAGAAAAAGAAAGAGAG
>NW_025378141.1:0-1427 GCF_016433145.1 Gracilinanus agilis
TTTAGGGGCTGATTGAGGAGGCCTGTTGGAGGTGTGGGTGCTTGTTCACAGAGGGGGTAGTTACTGTTGGGTTGAGCTCAGGGAAGTCACTGAAAAGTTCCTGGTCTCTATGAGAAAGACAGACAGACAGATGGAGAGTCAGACTGAGTCAGATCCATAGACAAGACGAGACAGAGACAATGATGGACATGGAAGCCACGTCTGCCCCTGGCTCTTCTATGTGTCAGAAGCTGGGTCTGTGCTGGCAGGGGAGGTCTTTTCCAACTTCTCCTTGGAATGGATCCTTGTGGACATTCATAAACGTGGCTAATGGCACAGCCTGTCCCACAGTAGTTCTGGGTTTCCTCCTCAGGCAGGATGTGGCTGATTGTCAGGAATGGATCGTCCCCAGAGCTGAAGCCAGAGAAGCTCTTGGGGATCCCGTCACCCTTTCCTATATCTCCATCACTTTTGGCCCACATGGCATTCTGGGGGGCTTTTCCTGGGCTCTGCTGAAACCCCTGAATCCTGTCAGGGCTGTGCTGAGTGCTCAGGGTACAGGCGAGCCTGGCTGGGGTCCTCAGTTTGAACCTTGATTTTGTTTATCTCAATGTACAGACAAAGACAGATTCCATGATTCGTCCTTCCCTAATCAGCAATGCCTCTGGGGGTGTCTTGGGGAAAAGGCCATCAGACACAAAGGCTCTGAGGGGGCCATCCCACAGGAGGGCTTCTTGCAGGGCTGTGACAGTGCAGGGTTAGTGCCTTTGCAGTGTCTGTCTTTAGGCCATCTCACATGCCCTCCTGGTCTGGGGATCCCTCATTTGCCCTGAAGCCTCTCCAGCAGGAACAATGGACCTGCTTCTCTGCCTTGTCCCAGGACAAGCTGCCATCCTGCGGTACCAGAACACACAGAGGAGCCCCTCCAGCTCTGCTGCTCTCCTTCAAGCTCATCATCAGGGCAGTGGGGAGGAGAGGGAGCCCCTGAGCCTGGGCAGCCTTGTCTGTTTGGGGATTCAAAGGGAGAGAAGCAGCCCCCAGGCCGGGCTGGGAAATCTAAGCAGGGGGTGGCAGGAGCCCAATTGGGCAGGTTTGTGGCTTCCTGGAGAGGGTTCCCAGCACCCAGAGGTGTTTCCTGGCCCCCGAGTGCTGGTCGATGTCCCCCTGGATGGCGTTCCTCTTCTCTGTCAGTCTTTGCTTCTCCCTTTGGTGTCTGGCTGAGGCTGAGGGACCTCTTGTTCTTCTCTCCATCATTGTCAGGATTATCTTTTCCTCGACTTCTCTGGTCAGCATTCAGGGAGCTGCTGATTGTTTCAGAGATCTCCCTGTTATAGCTCTACAGTGTGTGGTGAAGAACAGCCGGACCTTCTGCCTCATCCTGGCTGTGTGGGGGGGCTCCCAGGCAGAAGAGCAGGAAGGGCTGGTGAGCAGCCAGACTGCCCAGGGCC
>NW_025378142.1:0-2154 GCF_016433145.1 Gracilinanus agilis
TAGCATTGTGCCATGTAGTTCAATCAAGTCTTTGTTTTTCTCCATTTTGTTGTATTTCCTTCTTCTCCCCATCCCCACTTCCCCCAATGCCTAGCATAGTGCCTAGTATTTATTCACTGCTCAATAAATATTTGTTCATTGACTGACAATAATTCCCATCATCCTGCTTCCTGTTCTTAAGTCACAGATTAGGGCCAGATTTAAAAAAAAATCAGTGGTGTGTCAAACCATTTGTGCTCTCAAACATCAGAAAAATTCTGAAGGACCAAATGACACAGAAGGGACTGTCTTTCAGAAGTCTATCTCTTTTCTTCAAAGGACTAGTCTCAGACAAGGGTCTACTCTCCTCAAAACTGGGGTATCAGCGTGAAGTTTCTCTGTAGTGCTACCAGCCATCAGCCCCATAATGTGACACTCCTAATCTCACGGTTTCTCTCTTCTCCCCTTCCCTGTTCTGAGCATTACCTGATTTGAAGAGAGATGCAGAGGCTGGGCATTGAATGAATGTAGGGTTAAAAGATTAGAACTTAAATCCTGCCTCTGCTACTTAGTGCATTTGACCTGGACAAGACTCTTCTTGGCCTCAGTTTCCTTATCTGTGAAAAGAAGAGAGGATGCGTTAGAAGGTCTTTAAGGTCTTTTCTTGTTTTAAATCATTTGTATCTACTAAACTCTTTCCACTGCATTATGATATGGTGGAAAGAGCACAGGTATGATACTCAGGAGCCATGAATTTGTGACTTAATTCTGCTATGGAGATTTAGGAAAAGAGAGAGTCTACTGAGGGCCACTTTTTGTTTGAGATTCTAAGGTTTTGGGGCAGATAGGTGGTTCAGTGGCTAGAATGCCTGACCTGGAGACAGGAGGTCCTGGGTTCAAATATAGCTTAAGACACTTCATAGTTGTGTTACCTTGGGCAAGTCACTTAATCCTAATTACCTAGCCTTATCCCTCTTCTGTCTTGGAACCAATAGTTAGTATCAATTCTAAGATGAAAGCTAAGGTTTTAAAAAAAATAAAGAGATTCCAAGCTATGAATGAATGAATGAATGAACCTGAAACATTAGCACTTATCAACAGGAAACAATATAACCAAATTGTGATAATAGATTTTCAGGTATCAGCATGCAGGAAATGGAAGTAATTGCAGGGAGTGGGGTGAGTGGGGGTGCTTTTGAGAAGCTGGGGAAGGCAAATTAGGTAAGCAGCTGATGATGACTGGTTATCCTAACAACTGAGCAGCTAGTGGGCAGCTAGGTGGATCAATGTCTGGTGAAGTCAGGAAGACTCATGTTCCTGAGTTCAAATCTGGCCTCAGTCACTTACTGTGACCCTAGGCAAGCCACTTTACCCTATTTGCCTCAGTTTCTTCATCTATAAAATGAGCTAGAAAAAGAAAGGGCAAACTACTTCAATATCTTTGTCAAGAAAACCCTAAACGGGATCACAAAGAGTCAGACATGACTAAAAATGACTAAACAACAACAAAAAAAGAGTAATTATCCTCAGTCTAACCTCTTGAGCCTTAGTTTCTTTACCTGTCAACTGAGAATAATACTTTCAAGACCAACCTTCACATGATTGTTGCAAAGAACCTATTTTTAAACTGTGAGGTAAGGCTCATGATAAATGGTGTCATCATTGCCACCATCGATGTCATCAGAAAAATCATCTTGACTTCTGATGATTTTACTTAAAATCAAGGAAAGGATAACTTCTTCTCTCTTTCTTGTTTTTTTCTCCCAGGGTAGAATTTGCTCATATTTTCTGGAGTTGGATTTCTAGGAGCTATACATGCAATGTGCATAGCTACACTGGCTCTTAAAAAGGATTCCAAATATCTTGGCTAGTAATCATTGAGAACATCCCTTCAAGAACCTGGCAGAGAGCTTTCTCTACCCACAAGGACCATCATTGGTTACATTCTCTGATCAAAGACAACTTCTCCATTATTATCTATTTTAATAATAAAATTAAATATATAAGTTATATTTAAAATATTAAAAATAAAGGTAGCATTTACATACCACTTTACATATATTATCTCATTTGATCCTCACAATAACCATATGATAGTACCATTTAATATTGTGTTGTTCAGTTGTTACAGTCATGTTTGGTTCTTTGTGATCCCATTTAGGATTTTCTTGGCAG
>NW_025378143.1:0-1394 GCF_016433145.1 Gracilinanus agilis
ATATATTTAATATCTTTATTAGGCCGATTAATCTATATGTATTATAATATGTACTGGCCCTCATTGAGGATAGAAAGTGAAAATTCAAAAGTAATTGAGAACTTTCATTTTATGTAACCATGGTAGTTGATTTCCTTTATTGATTATGATGATTAATAGCTTTATTTTTTAGCCCAGAAATTAAGGATGCACCTCACCTGTATTATACATGTGTCCTCCAACAGGGACTGAGATTCTCTAGGTTTCTATGGAAGTCTTTGACTTTTATCTGTGAACATCAAAGAGAACAGGGCTCTGTGAATATCAGTAATTCCTTGTATTGCAGAATTCATTTGGTGAGCTTCAGCTATGATAAGCATGACTTCTATCTCTCATACATTCATTTCAAAGAAGGTAGGTGGCTAGTTAGGACTCTTTTCAAACACACCTACCCTTACTTTTAAAGATCTAGAGAAGGAAAAGTTCAGGTGGGAGTGAGGTAATGAGTTGAAAGGTCTGTGAGTCATATAGCCATTAAGCCTTTCATAACCCACATAAACAATTATTTGAACAATCTAGTGTCCAAATACAATCTTTTGGAAGCAAGATGTTTATTGATTCTTGCGCATTCACAATTTTGTGAGTTCTGAACAATTTATAATTATTTATTGCATTTTAGGAACTGTTTGAATAGTTCATTATGAATTCTAACTTTGTATATGACTTTATAAATAACAAAAGTTACTAGGTCCTAAAACATGAAATTGTCTCTTATTCTCTGTCACTTCCAGTTTGTGGTCTCCCCAGAGGTACAAATCTTGGTGAAAAATAGCCACACCTAAGAACCACAGCAGCAACAATCTGTCCAAGAAGTGGCATCCAGAAAGCCAGGCCATAGAGCTATGTCTTTGAAAGGAATTAAACTCAAATTTCTGAGGGACATATGCTTTGCCAAGGAGCATAACAAGAAGGTACTTAAGAAGACAAAGGACAATAATGCTAAAAATAACAGCACTTGAGCAACAAGATCTTCAAGTTCCCAAAATTTCCATCAGAGGTGGCCAGTGCTAGGCAACAAACAAATTGGATAAGGGGTGAGAATGAGAGAGTGAAGAGAGGTATGAGACAAAAGTTAGCGTGGTGGATGTATTAGATGAAGAGGAGAACATGAGATTTAAGGGAGACCTGAAGTCTTCAAGTATTTGAAGGGATGAAATTGTCCTGTTTAACAGATGGCAGAACCAGGAGCTAGATGGAATATTAACAGCCATTATTTATATACTGCCTTAAGTTTTCTAAATCTTTTACAAATATTATCTCATTTGATTCTCACAAGAGACCTTATGAAATAAGGATTACAGGCACTGTTTTTTCATAGAGTCCTTTGGGAGGATCAAATTAAATGACCTGTCCAC
>NW_025378144.1:0-1179 GCF_016433145.1 Gracilinanus agilis
ACATGTAAATATATATATGTATATATATATATATATATGTAAATTGCTTAGAATGGTGCGTGATTCTGAGAGATAACCAAGGGGTCCAATGAATAAAGCATTCTGTCTTCAGTCAGGAAAACCTGAGTTCAATTCAGGCCACAAGGTAAAATTTTGGGGAAAAGCTAAAATGTCAGAATAAAGACAGGGACTGAGATGAGCTCTCCCAAATTCTCCTCCAAAGAAAAGAAAATAGTGCTTTAAAAATAATTCTACAGTCACACATCCAACATAATGATGAAATGAAACAATTTTCCTTCCAAAGATAATTTTGAAGGTAGACAAGATAGGTCTATCTCACTAGAAATGAAAGTGAAGTAAATTCCAGCACAGGCCTGACCCTGGCAAATCAATAACAGGCCTTGGGAGCAACTATATTGGCAACAGCTCCCAAAGCTCTCCTCTAAAGAAATTAAAGGGGTGGGACAACTGGTCAAAAGAGGATAACAGAAGACCCTTCACTGGCACTGGAAGCAAGACTCTATTTTATATGTGGTTATGGGTCTCAGTCCCAGAACAAGGAGGAGCACTAGTAGGAGCAGGGTCCATAGACATTGTTCCAAGGTAGAAAAGGGTTCTTGTGGTTGTTCACATACCAGGGGACAGGACAGAAGAGAAATGACCGCAACAATCTTGAAAGAATTGAAAACTTACTTTAGAACTATCTCAGAAAACAGCAGCACAAAAAAAATCAAGTTTAAGACAGTGCCTCCTCACCCTAGGAGTAGAGGCTAACTTTAACAGAAAATTAAAATTCAACAAATAATCTGGGAAAATGAAAAAAAAACAACAACAAAAAAGAACCTGACTGTGGAAAGTAAATATTATTGAGGAAAAGATGAAAATACAAATTCAGAAGAAAACAATGAAGGAAGATGGTGGAAAGAAGGAATAATGCTTAAATTTTACTCTCATAAGAATTGGCTCAAAGAGTGAATAACATACACTAAGATGGGTATAGAAATCTACCTAACCCTACAGGAAAATAGGAAGGAAAAAGTATTAGAGGGATGGAGACTAAGAGATAAGAGGGAAGATTGGAGTTAGAAATAAAACACTTTTGAGGAAGGACAGGTAGAGAGGAGAGAGAGAGAGGAAAGAGAGAGAGAGAGAGAGAGAGAGAGAGAGAGAGAGAGAGAG
>NW_025378145.1:0-1011 GCF_016433145.1 Gracilinanus agilis
TTTCTTCATTGTTTATACTGCCTTTTATTAGGATGTAGTAACCTTCCTTATTTCTTTTTTTTAAACCCTTACCTTCCATCTTGGAGTCAATATTGCGTATTGGCTCCAAGGCAGAAGAGTGGTAAGGGTAGGCAATTTGGGTCAAGTGACTTGCCCAGGGTCACACAGCTGAGAAGTGTCTGAGGCCAGATTTGAACCCAGGACCTCCTTTCTCTAGGCCTGGTTCTCAATCCACTGAGCTACTCAGCTGCCCCCCCCCTTCCCTATTTCTTTTAACTTTATCTATTTTTACTTTGGCTCTGACAGAGATCATGATAGCCACCCATGCCTTCTTTTTCTCATTTGAAGCCCAAAAGATTTTGCTCCCTCCTCTCATTTTCATTCTATGTCTGTCTGTCTGTCTGATGTGTGTTTCTTATAAACAACATATGGTTGGGTTTTGGTTTCTAATCCACTCTGCTATTTGCTTCCGTTTTATGGGTGAGTTCATCCCATTCACATTCAGAGTTATAATTATCAACTCTGCAATCCCAGACATTTTGATTCTGTCTCCTAGTCCTGTCCTTTCTTCTTTCACTGTTTCCCTCTATACCAGTGTTTTGTTTTTAATCAGTTCCTATAATCCCCTCCCTTGTTGTACTTCCCTTTCTCCCTTCTCCCTTCTTATTCCCCTCTTATTGTTCTTTAAAGACATGTGGTGCTCCCCCCCCAAGCCCTCTCTCTCCCTAGTATTGCTTCCCTCCCTACCAGTCCCTTTGTTACCCTTCTACTTCTCTATAGGGTGTGAATCAGTTTTCTGCTCCTATGGATCTGATTGTTCTTCTCCAAGTTGATTTCAATGAACTTAAGTATTGAATATCCCCTCTCTCTAACCTCTTTACCCTTACATTTTATTGTTATTTTTCCCTGTTGATCCCATGTTCTTCTTTATGGAATATAAATTTATTCCTTTTTGTTTGCTTTTCTTTTTTTCTTATTGTTATCTTCTCCCCCCCCCCAGTTTTGTATATA
>NW_025378146.1:0-3122 GCF_016433145.1 Gracilinanus agilis
CCATGTATCGCTTTAGACTGTAATTGAAGAGTCTGTTTTGTGGTATTTGCCCAACTCATGAGCATCTACATTATTTGTGGTTCTTTGTTACTACAATGACCATCAATAACGTTGGTGCATCTGGGATCTTTCCGGTTTCCCCTCGGTCTTCTTGGCTTACGATCCCTAGCAGCGGGACCTCAGGGTCAAAGGATCCTGACGTTGTAGTCACTTTACCTTCCCGCTATCAAGTTAATTGGCTTCCAATGTAGCTCCATCAATAATGTATTCCTGTGTCTGTCAGCCGTGCACGGCTTCCTCTGTCTCTTTGTAGCCCTTCCTGAGCTTGGGTGAACGAACGAGGGTTCTGACATCAGAATGGCCGGCGCACCAGGTCAGTTCGGGAGATGCTGAGCCCCATCCAAGGTCTCGTCAGCAATCTGAGTCAGTAGCCGAGTGCACAGCCAATAGCAGCCTCCACAGGAGGTAGGAGATGATCAAACAAGCAACCCTGAAACGAAGGTGGACAAGGCGAGGCTAGATGAGCATCGCGAGGTCCGGAAAGGGTGGCAGTGAGTGGCCTGATTTCGTAGCAGCTGAGCAACCTCCTTAATGACCTCAGTAAGGACTGGCTCATCCAGCGGAGGGACCCAGCCGGGCTGAGCAGAGGCTTGACAGGACCATCGCCAGGGCTGCAGCCTACAGAAAACGTTGTAAGGACTACACAAAGCGGGAAAGGGACGTTTAGGGCCAGGAATCGGGAGATACTGATTTGCTGCCCCTCTTCTCTATGTTACCAATATTGGCACTTTGAGTTTGAGCCCATTTCCCCGGGGATCTTGGCTGTAAAAGGGGACGGTGTACCCCTGGATTGGGGGAAGGCTATGTTCCAACTGGACTTGCTATAGCCCTTCAGTAAATCCCTAAAAGTGAATGTCATTTAAGTGATTGATCGACATGGCAGAGTTCGCTCATGGGGTCTGAGAACAACAGTACTAGAAACCTAGTAGTCAGCCAATCAGTCAGTAAACCCTGTGGCCAAAGCCCCCTAGATTTTCTGGGAACTCTACTTTTCTTTCTTTTTTTTTTTCTTAAACTCTTACCTTCCATCTTGGAGTCAATACTGTGGATTGGCTCCTAGGTGGAAGAGTGGTAAGGGTGGGCAATGGGGGTCAAGTGACTTGCCCAGGGTCACACAGCTGGGAATTGTCTGAGGCCGGATTTGAACCCAGGACCTCCCATCCCTAGGCTTGGCTCTCAATCCTCTGAGCTACCCAGCTGCCCCCTCTGGGAACTCTGTCTTGATTTTCCCTTTGTTGCCTTTGGGATGGTAGAGAACTTTGTAAGATAAGAGGTAAATGATAGCAACTTTGTAAAAAGCGTCTGTTGGTTAAATTGTATCACCGTGTTGTTCTTTTTAAACCCTCACCCTTCATCTTAGAATCAATAATGTATATTGGTTCTACACAGAAGAGCAGTTAAGGCTAGGCAATGGAGGTTAAATAACAGCTAGGAAAGGTCTGAGGCTAGATTTGAACCCAGAACCTCCCATCTTTAAGCCTGGGTCTCTATCCACTGAGCCACCCAGCTGTCCCCTATCACAATGTACCTTGAAAGAGGTGGTAACTGGATGGGAACTTCGCAAACCAATACGTTTGTTTAGTGATATCGATATGTTTGGGGGAATCTGGGAAGGAAGGACACTTTCCTGACATGGACTGAACCACCCTGATTTTTCTGAGACTCGTTAGCAGAGCCAGCTTGCAAGATCTAATTGTTAATTTTCCTTTTTTTTTTTAAACCTTTAACTTCTGTGCATTGGCTCCTTGGTGGAAGAGTGGTAAGGGTGGGCCGTGGGGGTCAAGTGACTTGCCCAGGGTCACCCAGCTGGGAAGTGTCTGAGACCAGATTTGAACCCAGGACCTCCTGTCTCTAGGCCTGACTCTCAGTTCACTGAGCCACCCAGCTGCCCCTAATTGTTAATTTTCAATGTGAGCATGAAATCAGAAATCAACCAGGGCTATGAATCAGGGATTGATTTCTTGTTTTGTTTATGGCATAGACTTGAGAAAGTCTTAATCATACAGACTAAATGTAAAGGGATGTGGGCAGACATTCCCCCGATCCATTCACGCTCCCTCCTCCCACCCCCCAGAGCCCAGTTGTGAGACATTTACCAGCACACCTCGGCGGGACTCCGTAAACATTGCTGGAGCTCTTCAGGAGTGTAATAGAGGCTGCCGGGCATGAAGTCATAATGAGATCGGAGTCCTGGCGCCCGAGGGCTGGCCGGTTATTAAGTGCGTGGCAGAGTCCTGGGCCTTATGGGTAGCCTGTTATTAGCCTAGCAGGCTAATACCAATAATAAATGTGTTGTTATGAGTTGAACTGGTATTTAGATAGTGCCAGGAGGCTGGCGAAGTGCTTTACATTCCGGACCTCTTTGAGGCTCCCAACCTTCCTCCTCCGGACTACAAGGCACTGCGGAAAGGACTGGGAAAGGAGAAGGCTCGGCTCCTCCCAGGGCAAAGGAATGTATTTAGAATTGGGGGCTGCGCAATCTGCCAAAAGCATTCCAGGCAGCAAATAATAATCGGGGGCGGGGGGGGCGGGGGGCTGGGAGGAAGAGCATTCCGTGCTCCCCACTCAGCGAAGCAGCTGCGGTTTATGATGAAGTTTTCAATGTAGAAACAAGATCTTATGAGGCACAAACCTCTGGGATTGGTTTAAGGAGGGCATAACTCATTGGCTGACCAAAGTGGCCCCGAACCTTTGGGACTCTTAATTATCTGGATGATGAGCATGTCCAACTCAGATCAAACTGCTTCCCAGAAAGATCCAGGAGAGGGCAGGGAGGGAGGGAGGGAGGGAGACAATTTGGATCTTATAATTTCAGAAAGCGTATATTGAAAGCTGGTATTACATGCCATTGGGAAAAGAAAATCTCTATTCATTCATTTATCTATCTATCCTTCTATCTATCTATCTATCTATCTATCTCTCTATCTCTCTAACTATCCATCCATCTATCTATCTGTCAATCTGTCTATTTATCTATCTATCTTTCTATCCATCTGTCTGTCTATCTGTCCATCTGTCTATTTATCCATCTATCTTTCTATCCATCTATCTATCTATCTATC
>NW_025378147.1:0-4134 GCF_016433145.1 Gracilinanus agilis
CCCCCTCCCTCTGTCTCTCTGTCTCTGTCACTCTGTCTCTGTCTGTCTCTGTGAATCTGTGAATCTTTCTGCTGCCCCACTTGGTGGGCTTTTCCTTTGAGAGAAAACTTCCTCTTTGAACAGCTTGTAGAATCTCACCATCAGAGGGAACCTCAAGGAAGAACTGGAAAGTATTGGACTTGAGTTAAAATCCCACTCCTTCCCTCTGTTGGCTGCTTGACCTTGGCCAGGTCATTTTACTTCTTCAGATGTGTTTCACAGTAGATTAGAAGACCCCTCCCCATCGTATTCTGCACCTATGATCTCTCCAGTCCAATCTCTGCCCCAGCAGGAATCCTTTTTACAACTTTCCCAAGTGATCATCTGGCCTGAGGACCTCAAATAAGCGGGATCGCATCATTGCCAGTCCATTCCTCTGTGGCCCATCAGCTGGGTTTCTAGGGGGTGAGGAAGTGGTTCAAGTAAAAAAGAAGAAAGTTATTCTAGATAAAAGTATTAATACCAATCTTGAATTTAAAGAACGTCCCAAGGCAGGGGGGGTTGTTCTGAAACATTTTAGAACATTCTGAAATGTTCTAGAAATTCTGAAAAAATGTTCTGAATAGGTGAATGGGGAAGTACGATATAGAAAAAACAGCATGGTCTCTGAGTCCAAAGGCTTGGGTTCAAATCCCAGTTCCGCCACTTACTATCTATGTGACTAATAAATTCAATTCATGTTCCTACGTCTCAATTTCCTTCTCTGTAAAATGGATTAGGACTAGATGATTTCTGACGTCCCATCCAGCTATAAATCTGTGATCCTCTGAATTGAGTAGCCCTTAGGAAGAACAGAAGAGGCCTTTAGAAACTCTTGTTGCAAGGTAGTAGCTTCCAATCCAGGAAGCATTTATTAAACATTTACTTAAAATGCAAAGCCTTCTAATGGGCAGCTAGGTATGGAAGTGAATAGAGTTCAGGACTTGGAATCAGGAAGACTTGAGTTCAGATCTGGCCTTAGACATTTCTTAGCTGTGTGACCCTGGGTAAGTCACTTAACCCTGTTGGCCTCAGTTTCCTCATCTGTAAAATGACCTGGAGAAGGAAATGGTGAACCACTGTAGGATCCTTGCCAAGAAATCCTTGTTTCTATGTCAAGTGAAATTCCTTTATGGTTACACTAAGAGAGAGCTTCTGAGCAGGCAGTTTAGGAAATGCTGTAGGTATAGTTTTCCTCAATGATATTCCATAAAGCTATATTGCTCAGTGCATAAAGTTTAGAAACTGGAAGTTAGGAGGACCAGAATTCAAATTCACTCCTACACTTATTAAATGTGTGACCCCTGGTTAAGTCACTTAATCCATCTTCTCCTCAGTTTCCTCAACTGTAAAATGGGGATAATCTTCCCTCCCAGCTTTGTTTTGAGGATCAAATGAGATATTATCTGTAAAATCTCTTAGGACAGTGCCTGGCACATAGTGGCCCTCTATAAATGCTTATTGTGCTCCTCCCCTCTTGAAAAAGATGGACTGAAGGGGGCTAGACAACAGTACTATTAAGAGTCTTTAATAGTTGTATGTCAATTTGCAAGGAAGTCTTTAGTGGAGTGCCCCAGGGATCTATGATTGCCCCTGTGCTAGTTAACATTTTTGTCAGTGGCTTAGATAAGGTCCATCCAATTTGCAAATGACGCATAGAACATACCAGGTGACAGAGTCAGACTTCAAGAACATCTGGGCAAGAATTAATCTCTTATCCATATTTATTTTTTTTTTTAAACCCTTACCTTACGTCTTGGAATCAATACTGTGTATTGGTTCCAAGGCAGAAGAGTGGTAAGAGTTAGACAATGAGGGTTAAGTGACTTGCCCAGGGTCACACAGCTGGGAAGTATCTGAGGCCAGATTTGAATCTAGGACCTCCCATCTCTAAACCTGGACTTCAATCTACTGAGCTACCCAGATTCTCCCTCTTATACATATTTCTGAAAGTTATAGGAGCTGCTCCTCTCATTTTAAAAAATGGTTTGATTTTTAATATTTAAGCCCCATAACCTTTTTTCATATTGAGGAATATGGTATAAGATATTCATGTATGCCTAATTTTTGCCACACTGCTTTCTTATAAAATAGGGAGTTCTTTCTTAAGCAATTATATGTTTCAAGATTTACTGAACTCTGGGTTATTAAAGTCCATTATTTTTAATTCTCTCATATCTGGTCTGTTCCATCGATTAATTTTCTATTTTTGCTGTTGTTCAATCATTTTGGTTGTATTTGACTCTGTGACCCCATTTGGAATTTTCTTGGTTTGCTATTTCCTTCTCTAGCTCATTTTACAGATGAGGAAACTGAGGCAAATAGCGTTAAGGGACTTGCCCAGGGTTCCACAGCTAATAAGTGTCTGAGGCCAGACTTGAACTTGGGAAGCTGAGTCTTCTTGACTTTGAGCCCAGTGCTTGGTGTACTGTAGAGCCACCAACTGCCTCAATTTTTTTTTTAAACCAGTACCAGATGGTTTTGATGATTGATGCTTTATAATATAGCTTGAAATCTGGGAGTTCTATTCTCCCTTCATTCCTCCCTTTCCCCTTCCAATTTTCCCTTTAATCTTCTGAATCTTTTGCTTTTTCCCAATGCATGTTGTTATAATTTTGTCTAACCTTTTTTCACTATCCTTTAAGGAAACCAGGTGGCGCCATAGTGCATAGATTACCAGGTCTGGAGTTAGGAAAACTCATCTTCCTGAGTTCAAATCTAGACTCAGATTCTTCTTAGCTGTGTGACCCTGGGCAAGTCACTTAACTCTGTCTATTTCAGTTTCCTCATCTGTAAAATGGGGTGTAGAAGAAAATGGCAAACCACTCCAGTATCTTTGCCAAGAAAACAATAAATGGGGGTCATGAAGTGTCAGACATGACTGAATAACAATAAAATGTATCCCTTTGGTAATGAGATTAGTCTTGGATTAAATCTGAAAATTGACTTTGGAAATAGTCATTTTTATGGTTTTGCCATGGCCTAGCCACTAGTACTGCATATTCTTCCAGGTCTTTAGCTGTTTTTTATTTCTTTAAGGAAAATGGTATAATTGAACCTGAGGATTTAATGTGCTTTGGCAGATTAACTCCTACATATGTTATGCATTTTATGATTATTTTGAATGAGATTTCCCTTGTTATTTTTGCCTCTTGAATTTTGTTGCTGTTTTAAAGAAATTCTATTTTTGTGAATTTCTTTTAATAACCTGTGACTTTGCTGAAGACATTTTTCTCCATTAGTTTCATTGCTGGTTTCCTAGGATTTTCCCAGCAAACTATCATATCATCAGTAAAAATATTTTTTGTTGTTGTTTGCCCTTCATTTTCTTTTTTTCTCTTTTATTTTTATTGTCATGAAAAGCTTACATATAGATCATTGTTGTAAGAGCACATTCATATAAAACCAAAACCCCAAGATAAAACCGTAAATACACTGATGGAAAGGATCCGCATCCATCGACTCCAACAGTTCTTTCTCTGGAGGTGTGTAGTATTCCCCATCAAAAGTCTTTCAG
Organism: Gracilinanus agilis; assembly: GCF_016433145.1. NCBI lineage: Eukaryota > Metazoa > Chordata > Mammalia > Didelphimorphia > Didelphidae > Gracilinanus > Gracilinanus agilis. The sequence goes on from NW_025378147.1 coordinate 3,536, forward strand.
GATTGTCCCAGATCATTGTATTTCTGAGAGTAGCCAAGTTTTCACAAAAAACCATCATCTACTATTGCTGTTACTGTGTATATTGTTTTCCTGGTTCTGCTTATTTCGCTCTGCATCAGTTCATGTAATTCTTTCCAGCTTTTTCTGAAATCATCTTGCTTAGCATTCCTTATTGCACCATAGAATTCCATCACTAACATGTATCACAATTTGTTCAGCCATTCTCCAGTTGATGGACATCCCCTCCATTTCCAATTTTTTGCCACCATGAAAAGAGCAGCTATAAATATTTTTATACAAGGAGGTCCTTTTCCCCTGTTTTATTATCTCTAGTAAGTACATGTTAAAAGGAAAACTATTTGTTCAGACTTGCACCCTGATTAACGAGGTAAAACCTCAGGAAAAAAAGTATTAAAAGAAGTTTGTTAAAATATATGAACATAGTGGGCAGGTGGGTCACTCAGAGGATTGAGAGCCAGGCGTAGCTTCAAATCTGGCCTCAGATACTTCCTATCTGTGTGACCCTGGATAAGTCACTTAAACTTTGCCTAACCCTTACATAGTATTGATTCTAAGGTGGAAGGTAAGGGTGTATATAT
>NW_025378148.1:0-1448 GCF_016433145.1 Gracilinanus agilis
TTGTTTGTTGTGTTATTTGATATTGCATTTATGATTTATTTACTTAACATGATTTGCTTAATATTATCTTTAGCATTTATTTAATTTATAGTATTATTTAATATTATATTTATTGTTTGTTTAATTAATATTAATTGCTTAATGTTATTTTTATTTGAGAAGAATATTTAGGTAATAAGTACTATTATCCAACTACTCTTGGTCTGGTTGAAAATAGACAACTCAAAGTTCCTGTGGAAAAATCATCCAGCTTCTCCATGCCTCCATTTCCCCATTTGTAAAACAAAGAGACTGGACTCAATGGCCTTTAAGATCCATTCTTGTTCTAAATCTATGATTCTACTCTCCAGGTTTACCAACTCGTCCTTGAGCAGTCTGATTGATGCTCAAATCTGAGAAGCTCCTGTATTATTGGATTCTATCTCAAGTTTGGCCACAAGTGCCCCTCACTGGCTCTTTTTAAAGCAAGATCTGCCTTGAGATTGCATTTTTTTTTTCAAAAACTAATAAAAAAGTAGCTTGGATAAGGAAGCTTGGGGCGGAAATCTCCTGGTGCTAAGCAACCAGTTGACCTGGCTTTTAGAAACAGGACTAATATTTTTTTTTAAGTAACCTTAGAAAAGAGAGGCAAATATTTTCTAACCTTTGTACCTCATTACAAAAGCATTTTGGCCTTTGACACCTACAAAAGGTGTGTAAATATTTTTTACTATCAATTTCTCTATTGATTTGAATTCTTTCATTCCAGTTTTAGCTATTATTATTACTACTATCATCACCACCATCATTACAAAACCACCTCCTACAGACACTTTGTCCCCTTTTTTTTTTTTTTGTCCATGGTTTTCCTCCCTTGCATAACCACAGAGCCAAATCTTAGCCATAAAATAAAATAGGAAAATCTATACAGAAGGGGGCAGCTGGGTGACTCCGTGGATTGAGAGCCAGGGTCCTGAGTTCAAATCTGGTCTCAGACACTTCCTAGCTGTATCACTCTGGGCAAATCATTTAGCCCCCATTGCCTAGCCCTTACTGCTCTTCTTCCTTGGAATCAATATATAGCATTGATTCTAAGACAGAAGATAAGGGTTTAAAAAAATAAAAAGTAAAAAAAATCAACTAAACATGTTGGACCTGGAGTGAGGGGACATAACATACCAAGCATCAGATCTTGACTTTGTAATTTTCTATGGGAATGTGTAATTTTCTATGGGAATGAGTAAATCACTTAACCTCTCTGAATCTGTTTGCTCACCTATAAAATGTGTATAATGATACCTATAGTACTCATCTCTCCAAATTATTATAGAGATCAAGTAAGGTTAGTAATAATAAATTAGCATTTCCATAAATGCTATATTTGTATAATTTTATATTTATATTAATCTGTAATTTTATATAAGTGTATATTTTATATAAATAAATATAACTATTATTTATATGATTAT
>NW_025378149.1:0-1243 GCF_016433145.1 Gracilinanus agilis
GTGGAGAGACAGAAGAAAGAGGGAGAGAGAGAGAAGAGAGAGAGAAGGAGGAAAGAGAGAGAGAAGAAAGAGAGAGAGAGAGAGAGAGAGAAAAGAAAGAGGGAGAGGAGAGAGAGAAAGACAGCAAGAGAGAGAGGGGGGTGGAGAGACAGAAGAAAGAGGGAGAGAGAGAGAAGAGAGAGAGAAGGAGGAAAGAGAGAGAGAAGAAAGAGAGAGAGAGAGAGAGAGAGAAAAGAAAGAGGGAGAGGAGAGAGAGAAAGACAGCAAGAGAGAGAGGGGGGTGGAGAGACAGAAGAAAGAGGGAGAGAGAGAGAAGAGAGAGAGAAGAGAGAGGAGCAAGAGAGACAGAGACAAAGAGAGACAGAGAGAGACTTCAGCCTCACTAATCTAAGGGAAGATCAGGTCCCAGATTTCTGGCTCTGCCACTTTGTCACCTGCCCCAATTGCTGACTCCCTCGCTGACAACGGGGGACACCCAGGGTTGCCAGGACTTTGAGTCTGACCAATATGGCCAAAGGGGATGTAGAAAAATAGAGACACTGTTATACTATTGACTATTGTCTAAACTCTGCACTGATCCTGAGCAATCAGGAATTCTACTTAGAGAATGAGAAAACTGTGTGTACCCTTTGAGCCAGCAGTATCACTCCTGGGTCTGTTTTTCAAGACGAGGAGGGGAAAAGGAAAAGATCTAAAAGGTTCTAAACTATTTAGAGCAGTTTTCTTTGAGGCAGAAGAGAACTGAAAACGGAGGGGACGCCCATCGGCCCTTCACCCCCATGGCCCCCCCTGACCACTCTTCCGCCTGGGATGCCCCGAAGTTAAGGGTTCAAACAAAGGAACAAAGGAGAGTGCGCGGAGGAGCAGAGGAAGAAGGAAGGGAGCCCATCGCTACTGTCCAGTCCGAGCCGTCCAAAGACTCAGGCGCCCGAGGACGTCGGCTGACTTCTGGGTCTGGGAAGGAATAAGGGAGGGTTCGAGGTCTCCGAGCGCGGACAATGAGACGTTCCGAGAAGATGAACGCGGCCCTCCTCGCTCGTCCCTCGGATAAAGACTTTCTCTCTAATGGGAGCCACTCCGGAAGGAGGACATCGTGGCACTCGCGCTCCCAGCTCGCGGGGAAGCAGAGACTGCAGCAGGTCTCTTCCATTTTCTCCTTTCAAATGGAGCCAAAAGACCCAGAGGGGCGGGGCGGGGCGGGGCGGGGCGGGGCCGAGGCCGGCCGCGTGACCATGCGCGGCCC
>NW_025378150.1:0-1530 GCF_016433145.1 Gracilinanus agilis
TGATGATTGTGGTACACAAATGTAATGGACTAATACAGTACCATAAGAAATGATGAATGTGAAGAGTCCAGGGAAACGGGGGATGGCATATGAACTGATCTAGAGACAGGTAAGCAGAACCAGATGCAACAATGTAAAAGGAAAGAAAATAAAAACAAAACTTGACTCTGTGTCATTATAATAAACATACTTGGTCCCCGAGAAGGGTGGAGAATTGTGTCTCTCTCCCTTCACAGCTAAGGAGAAGGACTATGGATGGAGAATATTACACCTACTGTCAGATAGGATTCATGTTAGTTGGCTTTTCAAAATAGCTTGTTTTCACCCTTCTTTTAAAATATCCATTATAAAAGATGCTACCTTGCTTAGGCAAGGTAGAAGAGACTATATTAGGAAATCAATGTATTATTAAAAACAAAAAGCATAAATTAAAAACATAAACAACTACAGGTATCCCTTCTATATCATAACATTCCCTATTGGGGTTTTGATATAAAGTTTGGCATAAGAAATTAAATAGGGATTTTTGGTTTTTTTTGCAGAAGTCACCGACAATACACGAAGGCCAGAAGGTAACACAGAAAAAGTTTAGAAATTCAGAAATGCATAAGATATATGTATAGTATTATGTAATGTACATATATTCTATCTTTTAATACTAAAAATATACTCAATTCCTTTTTTAAAGTTAAAATAAGTAAAAAGTTAAAATTTGGAAAAGCATATGAAAGCTGGCAGATGACACACAAAGTCTAGAAATGTAGAGATATCTTAAAAGTTTAGTACCTTGTAAATGCATAAATTTACATATATGGGATATTGTAAACACCCCATAAAAGAAAAAAATTCAGATTCCTCCTCTGGAAGGAAAGAGGGTCAAAAAATTTTATGCAGATTTTCCAGATCATGGGGTGCCATACCCCTAACTCCTGCAATGTGAAAGGGATACCTCTACAATTGGAATGAAGGGAAAAAATATTCTTCCACTCAGAAATGCTGGCTAACTCAGAGACTCCCTAACACATTTTGCTCATTCCTACTTTTCCATACATTCCCTCTCCTAAAATGTCCTTCTTTTCTTTTCCACTTTTCTAAAACCTATTCATGCACCAAGGCCTGGTTGATTGATCTTTGCCCATAGGTACACTGGATCACAGAAGGAGCAGAAACCTTGGAGGCAATCTAAGATAACCTCCTTATGTATGTATGTATGTATGTATGTATGTATGTATGTATGTATATACGTATGTGTGTGTTTTTTCTTAATGACTTAGCTATGCCCCCCACTTAGTCTGATGTACTAGAATTATTGTGATTCCAGATGCCAGTTCAAATGTCTGAGGACTTTCCAGGAAACATTAGGCAACAGTGATCTTTCTCTGTCTCTGTCTGCCTGTCTGTCTATGTAATGTACATATATTCTATCTTTTAATACTAAAAATATACTCAATTCCTTTTTTAAAGTTAAAATAAGTAAAAAGCTCTCCTTCTCTCTCTGTCTTCTTGTCTGTCTGCCTCTCTCCTCTCTCT
>NW_025378151.1:0-1230 GCF_016433145.1 Gracilinanus agilis
ATCTGCACTTGTCACTTTATCCATATATATACATACATATATATATACACACACACACTATACTACTTGAGCTGTATTACCATCAGGAAAACCCAAATTCAAATCCCCTTTCATATTCTTGCTAGCTGTGTAATTTTGGGCAAGATACTTAACCTTTTTCAGCTTCATTTTCCCCATCTGTTTAGTAGCACCACCGATGTCACTGGGTTCTTATGATTGTCATATAAAATAACATGTTAAGTGCTTTGCAGACTTCAGAGTACTCTATAAATGTTCTTCCCTCAGTAATCTCTTGGCCTTTGAGGTCTATACACCCTACATCTATCATCCATTCAAAATCCTGGTAGCTGTTATCTACTGCTTTTCAGGATAGACCCTTTTTTTCCTCAGTGAATTAGTATTTGGCTCGCAATCTTTCTCTCTTCCTTAGCTCCTGCGTTCACACTAAGGGACTTCAATATACATACTGATACTCAAACAACCCAACCAATTCACTTACTCAACTTTCTGGATTCCTATGACCTGTACTTCCACCCCACCTCAATCAATACAAAGATAGTTATATTTTGATCTTATCATCAACCACAAAAAAACTACCTCCATGTTCAGGAACACCAAAATTCCCCTTTCTGACCATAATCTCTTAATTCCTTCCCACCTCTTTTCCTTTCCTGGGCTGAGGAAGTCACCAAGGGAGGGAATATAGAGAGAAAAGAGGGTGCAGGGTAGAACTTTGGGGTATACCAAGAGTTAGGGCTTAGAAAATGATGATGAGCCAACAAAAGAAACTGAGGAAGTTTGATCACACGGTAGAGCAAAAAAGAGAATTTTCATAAGAGAGTATCTAGGAATTCAGGGTTCTTAATACTGCAGAGATTAATACAGATAAGCATTGAGAGAAGCTACAATTAAAGAGTTAACTAGTTATCTCAATGGTAAAATGTGATACCTGAAGATTAAAGGTAAAGCAGAGAAATGACTCAAAGCCTCAAGATACAGAATGAGACATATTTTTAGACATGGCTAAAGTGGGGCTTTCTTTTATTTGACTATGAATATTTGTTTTGAGGGTTTTCTTTTCTTCTCTCCCTTCTTCCCTCCCTCACTCCTCCCACTGTCTCTCTCTCTCTCTCTCTCTCTCTCTCTCTCTCTCTCTTTCAGTTGAAATGGGAAATTTGGAGGAACATAAAATAACTGGTTGTTAATTTAAAAAAATTAATTTATAATAAC
>NW_025378152.1:0-1556 GCF_016433145.1 Gracilinanus agilis
ATTTCTTTAAATTCCTTCCTATTTATTTTTTGGTTATATTTTTCTAGTTGTTTTTTTTTTTTAACTTAAATCCTTATCTTCTGTTTTAGAATCAATTTTCTGTATTTTTTCCAAGGCAGAAGAGTAGTGAGGGCTATATGCTATAACATTTTGTGCATGTAGGTTTAGGATTGATAATGTTTCATTATCTATGATACCTTTTAACATAATATAGTTCCTCTTTTATATCTTTTATTATAATCTATTTTTGCTTTAATTTTGTCTGAGGTTATGATTGCTACCCCTGATTTTTTTTCCATTGGCTTGAGCATGGTATATTATGCTCCAGTCCTTCATTTTTTCTCTCTGTTATGTTTTCCCCTTTTAAATGCGTTTCTTTTATTTTTTTTTAAACCCTTGCCCTCTGTCTTAGAATCAATACAGTGTATTAGTTCTAAAGTAGAAGAGTGGTAAGGGCTAGGCAATGGGGGTTAAGTGGCTAGCCCATAGCTACGAAGTGCCTCAAGTCAGATTTGAACCCAGGATGCCCCATTTCTGGGCCTGGCTCTCAATCCACTGAGCCAAGTAGCTTTCCCTTTAAATGTGTTTCTTGAAAAGATCATATGTTTGGGTTTGGTGTTTGATCCATTTTGCTATCTATTTCTGTTTTATAAGTGAGTTTATCCCATTCACATCTAAAGTTATAATTACTAGTTGTGTATTACCCTCCATTTTATTTTTCATCATTTTTCATCCTTCTCTCCCTCTCTTTTTTACCTTATCCCTCCTCAGAAATCTAATTTTCTTCTGACCACAACCCCACTAAATAACCTAAATCAGTCTTTCCTATTGAAGATCCTTCCTTTGTTCCCTCTTCCCTTCTAGTCTTTATTTTATTCATTCAACTATTTATCTTATAGATATGGTAAATAATGATAACATTAGCATTTGCATAGTGATTTAAAGTTTGCAAATCATTTAACCAATATTAAATCATTTTATCTTCACAACTATGCTGGAAAGTAGGCATTATTTATGTTAAAACCAGTGGAAATGCAGGTTAACTATGGGGGGGAGCTGAAGGGGGGTTAAGGGGAAAGTAAAAACATGAATCATGTAACCATGGAAAATTTTTCTAAAAAATAAAAGAAAGTAGGTGTTATTATTATCGTCTTAATTAAACTTAGCAGAAGAACTATTTCTATTCAGTATAGCTTCCTGAGTGACCAGAATTCCCATACCATGAACTGACACTCAAATCCATATTCAGAGTCTAGGAATTTAGCCATAAATTTGTCTGGGTTTATCTAGATGAGGGCAACTCTTTCATTTGTTTGGAGTGTGCAATGATTGTAATAGTCAAATCAAACAGAGCCAGGTTCTCTTTTTCTCATTTTTTCATTTTAAGGAAGGAAAATTAGCAGCTTCCAACTCAACAGACCTCTAGTATATGGCACTTAGAAACAATCTTGGAATTATGTTTTGGAGACATTGAGGGAATCATTTTGGGGAGTGTGAAATAACATATGCCTTGTGTTTTACAAATGTTAGTTATCTTTACCTTTATCATCAACATT
>NW_025378153.1:0-2657 GCF_016433145.1 Gracilinanus agilis
TTTTTTTTGTGTAGGTTGTCCCAAAGTGGTGGAAATAACTTGTTGGTATGGAAAGCCTGCACTCTGTGGTTTTGGGCAGCTTCATTATAGAACTCGTCACACCCACTTGACCAAAACCTCACTGGTTTTAGATGTTGCTGAAAAGAAGTATACTTTTCACTTTTACTCCCACCCCTATCAAAAAAATGCACAGATAATTCCATATTTTCCACATAGGCCCAGGATCAGAAAATAATCAGAGAACAGTCAAGTTAGTTAAATCTGTAGTGTAAGGTATTAGACTATGTAGGTCAGTAACATAATCCAGTGGAAAGAGCCTTGGACTGACAATCAAGGCCTAAAAATATGGCCCTTGACTTATGGTTGGGGGCAGTTGATAGAACCTCTCTGTACCTGAATTTCCTTCATTCAAGGGCTAAAAGAAATGCACAATGAGATGAGGGATGTGGAAAGGCTAAGAAAATATTAAAATTGTTTTTTTTTAACATTATCACTAATAATACCAATAAAATCCCTACAAATGTGAACAAAACACAGGACTCACCATCCCGAAGCAGATACAGAGGATTAACACTGGCTTGCCCAAAAAGAGGAAGAATATTCATAGGTGATGGGGCAGCCAGGTGTCACAGTGGATAGAGCTTTGGACCTAGAGACAGGAGGAGGAGTTCAGGTCTGGCTTCAGATACTTCCTAGCTATATAGCCCTGAGTGAGTCACTTCACTCTGTTTGCCTCAGTTTCCTCATTTGTAAAATGAGCTGGAGAAGGGGATGGCAAACCACTCCAGTATCTCTGCCAAGAAAACCCCAGATGGAGCCACAAAGAGTCAGGCACAACTGAACAGCAAAATTATGATGTTCTCAGAACACCTAAGTAGGTGAGCATGTACCAAAGTACTTCCTGACTCCACAGCCTCTCAATATAGCAGATATCTTACACCCCAATCTGTTGCCATTTAGTCATTTCATAACTTCTGTCTGGGTTTAGAATGGCGATTATAACTGCCTTAAGATGCCAGTGTCATTTTTGTTCGGGCATTTTTCACTAGTGACTGACTCTATGTGGTTTACCATTTTCTTCTCCGGCTCATTTGACAGAGGAGGAAACTGAGGCATACGGGGTTAAACGACTTGCCCAGAATCAGGCACACAGCTATTAAGTGTCTGAAGATCTCTGGATTTTTTTGTTTGATCTCCAGAAGAGGAGTCTTCTTGACTCCAGGCCTGATGCTAGTGTAATGTGGGTGATAAATGATTCATGTGGAAAGTTTGGAGCGGGGCAGGGGAAACAGGACTGGTGTGATGGTTCTGTCTTGCTCCTTTAATGTTTAGAGAACCCATCAGCTGCCACCTGGGAGACGTCCCCAGACCATGCATTGATTGCCTGGGATGAGGGTCAGTTACCCGGTCCGGCTAAATCTCCTGGTCTGTGTAGCCTGAAGGGACACAGTGAGCCGAAGCCCCCCAGGTGGAGCTAATTTTAGGGCCAGCAGAGGTTACCTTGGGAGCAGGGGGCATAGGAGCAAGATGGAAAAAACAACAACTCTTCAGCCGGATGGGAATGGGTATTGTATGTTGACTTAAAGCAGGCGGAAACCTTCCAAAAGGAGTGAGTAGTGTCTGGGAGGGACCAGCAGCGAGGGTGGGGACTTCCTGTGAAAACAGCCACTTCTCCTGGGGAGCCCGTTCCTTCCGACCCGCGATAAGAAAGCCAGATTTTCCTTTCTCAGGCTGGTGTGAGCTGTGAACAGCAATAGCCCAGGGGGATCCGCCAGGATAATGTTTGTGACAGAATGATGGTTACAGTGGGGAGAACACCCCAACCCGTGGGGGGCTAGTCACACGGTTGTACGACAGGCTCTGTTGGGTAGATGACCTACCACCAAGCAGGACACACGACTGTCCCTAAGAAAGGGGGCGGTGGGTGACCTCCTCAGCCTGAGGGTCAGGATGCTGGAGTCCAGCTCCTTCAGAGGAGGCAGCCTTCTCTCTCCTTGCCTTCATCTTTCTCCTCCATTACTCTTTTCCTTTCTCTTCCCCTTCCTTTTCTTCCCTCTCCTCTGCCTTCTCTCTTTCTCCCCCTTCTGCTTTCCCTCTCTTCTTCTATTTTATTTTCTTCCTTTTCCTCCTGCTCCCTCTTTCTCCTTTTCCTTCTCCTCCCCCTTCCTACTTTCTCTCAGGCCCTCCATCTTCCCCTTCTTCCATCTCCCTTCTCTTCCCATGCTCTCTCTTTCATTTCTTCTATTCTTCATTTTCTTCCTTCCATTTCATTCTCCTTCCACTCCTCTATATTTCTCCTCTTCTCATCATCCAACCTCTCTCTGTCTCCTTCTGTCTCTATCTTTCCTTCTCTGTCTGTTTCCCTCCCTCTCTCTCCCTTCCTGTAACTGTCTCTTTCTGTCTTTATCTGTCTCTCTTTCCTTTTCTCTCTGCCTCTCCCCTTCTCCCTCTCTTTCTTCTTCCCTCCTTCTTTCTCTCTGTCTCTCTTCCTCCCTCTCTCTCCCCCAACCTTCTATCCTCTATGTCTCTTGCTATCTTTATCTGTCTCTCTGCCTTCTTCTGTCTCTCTTTCCTTTTTTCTCTGCCTCTCCCCTTCTCCCTCTCCTTCTCTCTCTTCCTCCCTCCTCTCTCTCTGTCTCTCTTCCTCTCTTCCTCCT
>NW_025378154.1:0-1050 GCF_016433145.1 Gracilinanus agilis
AAAAAAAAAGGCAATGAGATACAGGTATCCCTTCCACATCATGATTTTCCCAAGCTTGTTATTGATATATTACAGGTACACATAAGAAATTAAATGGAAATGTTTGGGTTGTTCTGTGGAAGTCACAAGGTCAGCAGATGACACAGAAAAAGTTTAGAAACTAAGAAATGTATAAAATATTGCCATAATAATGCATAATAATATATTCTGTATTTTAATATCACAAATATATAAAATTTCACTTGTAAAGTTAAAATAAGTAAAAATTTAAAGTTGTGAAAAGCCAGCAATGACACACAACAACTAGAAATGTAGACACCTTAAAAAGTTTGATAATTCATCAATATATATAAAGTACTATAAACACCACATAAAAGAAAAAGAAAACATTCAGACTTTTCTCTGGTATGAAGGAAGGGCTAAAAAAAATGTAACATATATTATCCAGATTAAAGGGTAACCCCCACAATGTGGAAGGGATACCTGTACTTCCTTAATTCCTACTTAGCAACTAAATTGACATGGTGGTGGGGGTAGGGGACAGAATCTTCCTTCCCTGCCAATATAGAGAATGACATAGACCCATTTGGAATTTTCACCAATCTTTTTAGCCAAGGAAATATATTATAGTTTGGAGATAAAGACAGGGAGATTTGGCGAAGCCATGAGAAAAAGAGTAAATAGTCCTAGAAGGAGAGGGAAAAGCCTCCTTCTTTCAAGAAAACTTTGACACTACAACTTGTATGCTGAGTTTTTAATTATACTCAGTTTCTAGAAGTCTATGGTGTAGTAAACTGGAGAGAGGGGAATAGGTGTTGACTTCTTTATACATTGCCTTGCTCCCAGAATCTTTGTCTACATTCAGGAACCACTACCTGAAAAAAAAATGTAGCATTATGATTTCTCTCTAGAAATTGAAATCCAGATAACCAAGATCACTTTTCTTTTTAAAAAGCTCTACTCCCTCACACAGGTCCTAATCAATGTAGTAATCAATCTCTAGCAATGAAAAATGTTTTATTCAAATGAACATATTATAAATATATATAC
>NW_025378155.1:0-3949 GCF_016433145.1 Gracilinanus agilis
TATATAAATATAAATAAATTATATTTATAAAAGTATATATTTCTCTTATAGATAGACTTTGTTGAAAACCAAAAATCCAAACAAAATATTATTTTTATATTAAAGTATGTTCTTTAAAAAAACCACAAAACAAATAAAATAAAATCATGAAGAGGTACTTTTTCTATTAAGTGGTGGTTAGTCTAAATCAGTTCTCATGGACAGAGAGATGGAAGAGCCCTTAGAAGTCATTTAGTTCCTCTAAGTACTAAAGGAAAAGTTGTCTCATTTTATAGGTGAGAATACAGAGACCTGGAGAGATGGGGTGTCTTGTTGAAAGCCTCACAGGTAGAGTCATCCAAACCTCGTTCCTCCTACAGAGTTCAAATTGATTTTCAAAAATAGGGCTGCCCCTCACTCATTTCCGCTTGATTTTTAATTATTCAGATATACCATTTGGCAGGCAATTTCTCGGGGGAGGAGACAGATTAGTTTTTACTATACATCTCATCGAAATGTAGTTTGCATAGAGACCTTGGGACCACATTGACTTTGACATTTCAAAATGCTAGCAAGGCGCCAAATTAAATTTTTTTTTCTGTAATTAATCCATTTTGAACTGACTCTTAAACTGTGGACCACTGTTTTTTCTCTAGTTCCTAAGATACCATTTACTTCTTTTATATAACAGACTTGGGCTCAGATAGGTTAAATTTTACTTGTAGTGATAATATGAAATCAATCTGCAGCTTCTAACAGCTTTTGGCACTTCCTTTTTTTTTTTTTAAACCTTTACCTTCTATCTTAGAATTGATACTGTAGATTGGTTCCAAGGCAGAAGTGATGAAGACTAGGCAAATGGGAGTTAAGTGACATGCCTATTGTCACACAGGTAGGAAATGTCTGAGGTCAGATTTGGACCCAGGACCTCCCATCTCTAGGCTTGGCTCTCCATCCAGTGAGCCACCCAGCTGCCCCTTTCCCCCCAATAACATTTTCTTAACATGAACCTTCAAAGAAGTGCCAAGGGTATAGCTAGGTGACTCAGTGGATGGAGAGCCAGTCCTAGAGACAGGAGATCTTGGGTTCAAATGTGGCCTCAAACACTTCCTAGCTATGTGATCCTGGGCAAGTCACTTAACTCCCATTTGCCTAGCCCTTACTACTCTTCTGCCTTGGAACCAATACATAATATTGATTCTAAGATGGAAGGGTAATGGTTTTTTTTTTATTTTAATTTTTAAATATTTTTCCACCTTTACATGATTAATTTTCTCTCCCTCCCCTTATTCCTGCCCCCTCCTAGAGCCAACAGTCATTTCCACTGGGTTGTACAAACATTATCACTTGATACCTATTTCCATGGTATTCATTTTTGCTATAGAGCCATCTTTTAAAGCCTAAACCCCAAATCACATACCCATATATACATGTGATAAAGGTAGGAGTTTTTTTTTTAAAGAAAGCATTATAAAGAATAATCAAAAGTAAAATTGAAGAAGATGTCATGAAATGGATTAAGGTAGAAAAAAACAAACAAACCCCTAGTGTTTGGAAAAAGCATTGAATTTGAAGTTCCAGTCTAGGCTCTGTCACTTATACCCACTGTGACCCTATAGAAATGTCTTTCATCCGTCAAATCTCCCAACAACACTGAAACAACCCCAGTTTCCTTCAATTCTCAAATAAGAATCTCAATTCTAAAATTGATAGATTATTCAACAGAAAAAGTTCTGATTTTTTAAATCCGTGTTCCAGATTCAAATTCTAACTCCGTCTTGTTCTTGCTGTGTGATCTTGGGCAAGTCTCTGGATATCTGTTTCCTCCTCTGTAAAAGTTCTAAATGGATAATCCCATAATTTTTCTGATGACCTTTCTAGTTTTGTTGGTGCTCTATCATTTCAGAGTGTCAGGCTCCATGGTGCCCCTTGGAATTTTCTTGGCAAAGACCCTGGAGTGTTTTTACTATTTTCTTTTTTGGTTCATTTTATAGGTAGGGAAACTGAGGCAAACAGTGAAGTGGCTCATTTGCCTAGGGTTACCCAATTGGTAAGTGTCTGAGCCCAGATTTGAACTCAGGAAGACAAGTCTTCTGGACTCCAGGTCTGACAGTCTATCCATGTCTCTGTTAGGTGCCCCTCTCTAGTTTTTGACAGAATGGAATTCTGGGGCAGGCGGGAAGAAAAAATGTTCCCCAAATGCTGAATGAGCAGGCTAGATCAACATGGGGGAAGTATTTGTGGTGTTCACGCACATGTCCCAATTGTTGAAAAGACAGCCTGGAAAGTACTGTCGGTGCTTTACCCACAGGCAGTTGCAATCCAAGGACAAGTTCACAGTGTCTCACTGGTAAAGTAGTTTATTCACTGCATTCCCTCTACACTAGGTCACTGGGGAAAAAAAATGGCTTTATCTGCAGAATCATGAATGAGTGTCTTTAACTAAAGAGTGCTGCTTGAAGATTCAGGGGGTGCAAGAAGAATAATTAAAACCAAGTGCCGTTCCGGGCCTTGACCTGTGTTCTGTAGACAGAAAAGAGCCTGGAAAAATACTCGGGTTGCACATTTTGTGGCATGAGAGAGAGGTTTTGATCAGCCTACGGATGCTCATGAAAAATAAATACTGGCTTGTTCTTATATGGACTGATCCTTCAAGATCTCTCCGAGTAGGTTTCCAGCTGAAATTTCACCTCAACTAAAAGAAAACAGCTAGATCTTGTTTAAGACATTAGACATGCCTTGCCACAGTCAAATGAATGTGGAATCATAAAAGGGAAACGCTCTATTGAGACAAAACAGCTGTCCTTTGTATTCATGGCTGAAGTCTATTTCATCTACTTTTTTGTAGGTTGTTTTTTCAGTGGGAAAAGATAGCAAGTCAACGAGTAAGGAGGTTTTCTTGAATCTTGGTGGAGGGAAAGAAGAGTTACTTTTACCCTTCCCCTGCTGGCCCCAACTGAAACCTGGCAGCTTCTAGAGCATGGGACAGCGTCCCTGACAATCCTGACTTCTGGCACGGAGGGGAGGGAGGAGGAGAAGTGAAGGAGAAGGAAATCGGAATGCCTTTCGCCTTGGCAACTTTCATGCTCCAAATCCAATTTCCTGAGCTCAGAATTATTGGGGAATCATTCCATGGAGGATAGGCTCATCTCTCTCTCTTCGTATGGTGTCTGCAGTTAGACAGACTCACCCCAGGGCCAGGTAATCCAAAATGGTCCTTGGCCGAGTCCAGTGCCTTCAGGTTGTCCCAATGTCATCAGGCAAGGAAGTAGGACCTGCTGCAGCGTCGCTGGCAAGGACTCACCCACGTAGCCTTTTCAATTGAAGCAGCATTTCAGTCTGAGGCCAAGAGAGAAAATGTTTGATATACATAGTATATGTGTATGAATATATATACATGTATATAATGTGTATCAGGTATGCATTATATTAAAATAATATTTATGTGTGTGTATATGTTCAAACATTTTCAGTTCTGTCTTGACTTTTTGTGACCCAGTTTTGGAGTTTTTGTAGCAGATACTGGAGTGGTTTGCTATTTCCTTCTCCAGCTCATTTTACAGGTGAGGAAACTGAGGCAAGCAGGGTTAAGTGACTTGCCCAGGGACACACCGCCAATAAGTATGAGGCCAGATTTGAATTCAGGAAGATGTTTTATTGTGCCACCTAGATCTATGTGTGTATACATACATACATACATACATACATACATACATATTGTTTAATCAATTAGTCATATGATTCTTTGACCCTGTTTATGGGGTTCTTAGAACAAAGATACTAGAGTGGCTTGTCATTTCCTTCTCCAGCTCATTTTACAGGTGAGGAAACTGAGACAAACAGGGTTAAGTGACTTGCTTGGAATCACACAGCCAATAAGTATGAGGCCAGATTTGAATTCAGGAAGATGCTTTATTGTGCCACCTAGCTGTGTGTGTGTGTGTATGCACACATACACACACATATATAA
>NW_025378156.1:0-1838 GCF_016433145.1 Gracilinanus agilis
TATATGATTATATATATAATATATAACAATAAAAAATTTTTAAAAATGAAAAGTAAAAAAAAACCAGTAAAACAGAACAACAAATACAACCACAAAATTAAGGCTGAAAGAATAAACTGTGAACAGAAAGGTAAAATATGAAAGACTTAATTTATAGATACATGTTGACCATCTTGATGATATCTTTTGTGATGCAGAGAGAGTGGGGAGGAACCGGGACCCTTGTGAATGTGAATTATTATGTAGATATGAAGAAAAGTAAGCTAAACATATAGGAGATTTGTGATTTCATTTGTGTACTATCTTTTTTTGTTTATGAAAATGCTTTTTTCATTTGGTACTTTGAAACTTCTTTACCATGTACCAGGAAGCTCTCAAATGAGATAACCTCAGCATTCTATAAGATCTCATCAGCCTTTGGGACTCCTCCTCCTCATCTGCCTATCAGATTGGATGGTGGAGCCATGAACTCAGAACCTCCTTTTAAAGAGAGAGCTCAGCTAAATATTTACTTCTTTCTCATTTAACTGCACTATTTTGGGACTTCTCTGACTTAATCCTGCTCCTAAATTGATTACCTTTCCCCACCTTGTTTTTAGCTATCTTTTATTTTTTGCCTTTCTGCATGAGTTGGTAAACTCTAGAAGTTAGATACAATTTTTTAAAAAATATTTGTAGAGGTTCCGGGTTAAGATGGCGGCAGAGTAAGAAGCAGCTCTTAACCTCTCCTGACCGAAACACACAAAACTCCTCAAGGGGACATAAAAACAAGTCCAGACGAACGGAGGAACCCCACAACAGGGCACAGCATGGAAGGTACGTGGAATCGAGACATTTCCAGGCTATAAAGGGCTCTCACTAAATCGCGGGCTGAGCAACCGCCCCACCCCCACCCCCTCCACACACAGCACCTATAGCACGGAACCCAGCTAAAAAGAAATAGAGCAAGTTTGGGGCACCCATCGAGTCATTGGCAGCTCTGGGGCCTGTTCCTGAGAGCAGCAAGATCTGGGACCCCAATAAGCCAAAGAACGCAAGCGAAATCTGAGCGCGGGAACAGAGAGTGGATGCCAGACGCAGAGCGCACAGGCACGGGCAGAGGCGTGGGTGGAGGCAGACACAGCCAGGAACTAAAGCTCTGAAAACCTGAGTGGGGAACCAGTGCAGACAGGAATACGACTGTGGAAGCAGCGCCCTGAGACTTGTAAAGGAACCTCCTGCAGAGGATCAAGCAAGGGGGTCCACCAGGGGGCTTGACCTTGGAAAAAACCAGAACTCAGACCTCAGGAGCCAATAGCCCGGGGACAGACACTGAGCGCGACGATAAACCTGAGAAGCTGCTGGGCTAATGATGGCTACCCAGACTCAGGAAACTCAGAAGAGAAAGAATAACAACAAGAAAAAGAAGCCTTTAACACTCGACAACTTTTACACAGAGAAAATCCGGACAACCGAGCAAACAGAGGAGGAGAACAAACAAGCATCCGGACCCTCCTCAAATAAGGAAAACTCCTCACAAGCTATGGAAGAGTTCAAAACTGAGATTTTGAGGAAAATGGAAGAGATCTGGCAAGAAAATAACTGTTTAAAAGGTACAATCTTGCAATTGGAAAGTGAGGCTCAGAAACCAAATGAACTGATAAGCAAATTGAACAACAGAATTGGCCAGATTGAAAAGGAACACCAGAAGATTATGGCCGAAAACCAGAAAATTATGGCCGAAAACCAGAAGATTATGGCCGAAAACCGAAAGATTATAGCCGAAAATCAATCCCTAAAGGCTAGAATTGAGCAAGTAGAAGCTAATGATCTCTCAAGACAACAAGAACAAATAAAAC
>NW_025378157.1:0-1349 GCF_016433145.1 Gracilinanus agilis
CTTATTTAATTGGGCAACTCTAGTTTCTTTTTTGGTTAAGTCATTAACATAATTAGAATACCTTATGTGTAGAATCCTACTGTATTGGAGTTGGAAGGAACCTCAGAAGTTATCTATCCTAGCATTGAATCAAAATATATAAAGCTTAAATAATGAACCAATAACAACTAGCATTTTATAAGGTATTCTAAAAATGTTAAGGAAATTACATTGAGATTTTGAACATTTTCTTAGCATTTTCATGATCAAAAAGCATTTTAGAAAATACCTCACTTATCTCCCCAAGCAATTGTGTAAGGTAAGTGAGTGCTTTTTTATTCCCATTTTTCATCAAGATTCTGAACTAAATGAAGTCTAGGTGATTTGCCAAGGATAGAATAACTAGTATGTGTCTCAAGATAGTTTAGAATTCAGGTTTTCTTGAACCAAGGTCAGACAATCTCTCCATTACACCAGTTAGTTTATTTTATTTATTTAGCTCTTATCATATGCAAATCTCAATTGATAGAAATTGAAAAACAAGATTATAATTTCATTTGATTTGTTCACAATCTAACTGAAAAAGACAATACACATGCTCCTATATATACATAAGTTAATATATTAATACATCACATTTATATTATATAAATGTATGAATATAAGTATAATATATAAATTAATATATAGATAAATTAATATATTTCTTAAAATGTTTTTTTCACTCCTTGACAAAAAATACTGTGTTATTTAGTATTCATTAAAGTTAAATATACCTACTACACTTAAAAAAACAATCCTAAATCAAACCACTTTAAAGATTTTGTAAGATGAGTTCTGATTCTGTTACAAAAAAAGTACCAGTTTTTACATCTCAGTTGTTATTTATCTATCTATTCCACATAAACTTGATGTTCAATCTACTTTCTTTCCTTCTCTCGTGAATAATTCAAATGACTTCGGCCTCCATTTTATTATTTTTTAGTTCAATTCAATTCAAAGTTCTGATCCCAGACTTTGAATCAGACACCAGGTCAATATTCCAGATAAAAAGAGAAAGCACACTCAATTCCTCATTCTGAAAAAAAGCTTGCATTCTAATGGAGATGGGGATAAAGACAAAATGTAAACAGATACAGAAATAGGAGATAATTTGAAGAAGAGAGAAGCAGAAGCACTAAAATGGGAAGATTTATGAAAGTTTCAAGCAATCTTTAAGGAAAATCTGAAGTCTGAGAAATGAAGATAAAGAAGAAATCCTCTCCTGGTAAAGGCATGGAGGTGGGACATGAAAATTCAAGCTCAGGAAAGAAAGTTTTCCTTAGATTTCAAAATGTCATCTATTGTTTGATGGCACAGATCATTAAAAA
>NW_025378158.1:0-1111 GCF_016433145.1 Gracilinanus agilis
GGCAGAACTTGGCACTGTCCAGGCAGTAAAGAGATCATTGCTCTAATGACAGATGACCCCAGCACAATCTGAAATCTGCAGAGAAATAATCAGGACAGGCATGCTAACCAAAGGGGAGCCTGACATTTTGTCATTATGAACCTGCAGAGTTTTCCAACTGTGTGATAATGGCTGAGTTCAGAACAGTCTACTGGAATTCCAACCAGAAGTCAGCCCCAGGTGTGTTCCTCAGAACCAGGAGCTTGCAGAACTCAGCCCAGGAAGGTAATGGTCACCCTTTGACCTAGATCAGATGCTTTGGGAGCATTGAAAGATTTTAGGTCCTCAGTCTAAGCTATTCCTGAAATCCCGAAATAGCACAAAATTCAATACTCTAGAAGGGTTGAATTTGTGAACACCTTCAAAGAAAGCCTTGGCTCTATTTTTCTTTTTTTAAAATAGAAATCCTTACCTTCTGTCATAGAATCAATATTAAGTATCAATTCCAAAGCAGAAGAGCAATAAGAGGTAAGCAATTGAGGTTAAGTGACTTGCCCAGGATCACATAGCTAGGAAGTGTCTAAGGTAGATTTGATCCCAGATCCTCCTGACTCCAAGTCTGGTTCTTTATTCACTGTACTTACCTAGCTGCCTCTTTGGTTCTGGTTTTTTGTTTTTTGTTTTTTTGGTTTTTTTTTGGTTTTTTGGTGTTTTTTTTTTTGGTTTTTTACATTTTTAAACCCTTAACTTCTGTGTATTGGCTCCTTGATGGAAGAGTGTAAGGGTAGGCAATAGGGATCAAGTGACTTGCCCAGGGTCACACAACTGAGAAGTGTCTGAGGCCAGATTTGAACCTAGGACCTCCTGTCTCTAGGCTTGACTCTCAATCCACTGAGCTACCCAGCGGCCCCCTTCGATAGGGTGCTTGTTCTAAGATTCTATCCAAATTATCCCAAGTACATGTTTTAGAAGGCTAGGTCTAACACTAGAATTCTTTATTCCTACTCTATCCTACTCTTTCAGCCGGCATCTTTATGTCTTTTTATTTTTAATTTTTAAAATTCTTTTTAAAGTTTTACCAATTAGATGTAATAATAAATTTACATATGTTTTCCTAAGTTATATGATTGAA
>NW_025378159.1:0-1046 GCF_016433145.1 Gracilinanus agilis
AAAGAAAAGAAGGAAGAATAAAACAAGAAACAAAGAAATTTAAAAAAAAGAAAGTTCTTATTAGAAAAGTAGCTTATATACTACTATGTATTTTTGGAAAACTTCTCTTAGATGATTTTCCCTTACTCTCCTCACAATATTAATAATGAAAAATAATACTACTAGGCAAAATTTACATAGCACAAGGAATCAATGAACTATCAGTTCCAAATAGGTAAACATTTCAATATTTTTAGCATTCCCTTCTCTACCACTTTGGGAGAGATAGAACTTATTTTTTCTAACAGCTATAAGTTTGCAAAAAGTTTACAAAGCTCGCTACATAAAATATCACCTTGATTCTCTTGACAGCTTTTTGAAGTAAGCATGGACTATTATTACTCCCATTTTACTGCTAGCAAAATTAAGGCTGAGAAAGAAATAAGTGACTTCCTCTGGGAGACACAGCTAGTATCTGAAGTAAAATGTGAAAACAGGTTTTCTTGACTCTAGGTCCAGTGTTCTATTTATTCTGCCACTTCCCCCCCTTTTTTTAGAGTAGAGAATTGCTAGTGATGCCCATTGATTTTGCATTTTGATGATTAAGTTCATAAACATTTATTTGTTTTATTAGATTGTAAGCTCCTTGAGGGCAAGAACTTTTTTCTTTTCTTTGTATATCCAGTGTTTAGTACAGGAACTGGCAAATAATAGGTACTTAATCAGTGCATGCTGATTGAATGACTGATTTAGTTTTGTTCCATGTACACAGGAGAACAGAATCTTACAGTATTAGAGCTAATTGAATTAAACTAAATTTTAAGAATGATCTAGGGAGGAAAATTCTCTGGTTAATTTTCTGGACTTGGGGCAGGAGGTTGCCACCTTAAAATCAGCTCCCCAAAATAATCTAAGATGGCGTGGGGGATGGGAAAGAGGGGGTAAATAGCAGGGGATACCAAGAGAAACTTGAGTGAATAAGAAAATAGAATATTCTATTACACACAAAGAGGGCATGGAAGGGATAGGGGACAAATACTATTATAAGAAGGAGAGGAAGAGAGCAT
>NW_025378160.1:0-1047 GCF_016433145.1 Gracilinanus agilis
AACAAAGAACTACAATGGAAACAAAAGGTATAGGCAGTCAGTGGCAGATATATTTCTGAATGTTCTACCATACGATCAGCCGGAAAAAAAAAATAGTCAAATGGCCCCCCAACATCCTGAACATTGAACTAGCTTGAAGAAGGGATAGATGTAAAATGAATGTCTACTAACTAAACAATGCATGGCACTAACACATCAACAACTTAGAATTATAGAAATAAGTGACTACATATCCAACTAGCTACTTATTGAATGATAGTGCCAGTGTTCTACCTGGTATTAATTTTCCTAATACTAGAGCTATATCTAGCAGAAAGGAAATGAATAGACTCTCAGAGGCTCAAATGGAAGGATCCCTCCAGAGTACCAGAACTGAGGTATTAAATATACTCTTTCCTAGTTTTGGGAAAAGAGTATATATGTGTGAAAGAGAGAAGACAGAGGGAGAGAGAGACAGAGAGACATCAAGACAGAGAGACAGACAGAGAGATAGACAGAGAAACAAACAGAGAGAGGGACAGAGAGACAGAGAATGAGAGACACAGAGAGATGGAGAAACTCAAAAGTATCATCATTAAAAAAAATTAAAAGTCGGGGCAGCTGGGTAGCTCAGTGGAGTGAGAGTCAGGCCTAGAGACGGGAGGTCCTAGGTTCAAATCCGGCCTCAGCCACTTCCCAGCTGTGTGACCCTGGGCAAGTCACTTGACCCCCATTTCCCACCCTTACCACTCTTTGACCTATGAAACAATACACCGAGATTAAGGGTTTAAAAAAAAAATTAAAAGTGCAGGCTAAGAAATGTATTTATGCGATTTTGTCTTTAGTAACATTTCCCAGCAAATCATGGCTAATGAATCTGAAGTACTATTCTTGCTGGATATCCTCCCATAAAAAGTTTAAGAAGGGTCAGTAAATGGTCCCTTCTTATTTATTTTTAAACAGTAGTTCGTAATAGGTGTCTCTAATTCAAAAGAAATGTTGGCTTAAGGGGGCAAAGGGGAAAGAGTTTAGAGAAAGAAAGGAGGCTTTGTACCCATTAAAATCTAC
>NW_025378161.1:0-1776 GCF_016433145.1 Gracilinanus agilis
ATAATATATGTATGTGTATGTTTTATATATTATTATATTTTATATATTATACATGTATATGTATATATGTGTGTATGTATAAATATTATAGTATATTTTTATATAATATATGTATGTGTATGTGTGTGTATGTGTATATATATACCACTTTAAGGTTTGCAAAATACTTTCCCTATGTTGTCTCATTTGATCCTCACGATAACTTAGTAATAGGTATACCCATATTTTAGAGATGAGGAACCTGAGAGTGGGGCAGCTAGTGGCTCATCACATAGAATGCCAAGTCTGGAAGACTCCTCTTCCTTCATTCAACACCTCAGACACTTAGTAGCTGTGTGATCCTGGGCAAGTCACTGAGTCTGGTACATCTCAGTTCCTCATCTGTAACGTACGCTGGAGAAGGAAATGGCAAATCACTCCAGAATCTTTTCCGAGAAAACCCCAAACAGGGTCATGATGAGTCGGGCATGACTGAAATGACTGGACACAGCAAACTGAGCCTGAGATAAGCTCATTAATTTGCCTTAGGTCAGATAGATGTTAAATATCAGATGCAGCATTTCAACTCTGTTTTTATTGGCTCCAAGTCCAACATGCTATCCAGTATGTCACCTAGCTAAATTAGCAACATACCTAAATGATCCCACAGTTGGGGAAGTGTTTTTAGGAACCTGCATTCAGAGGGAGGACTGGAGGGAAAGCAATGAGGGTGGTCTGTGCTCTCCCCTTGGCACCCAAGAATCAAATGCTAAAATGAGGATTATATTCAATAGTAAAACTTTGGGAAATGGTAGCCTAAGCACATATATATATATTTAGATATGTTTAGATATATGTATATGTATATACACTGTGTATATATTCTTTCTAAATATATATATAGAATAAATACACAGATATGTATATATGTGTGCAAGTGTGTGTGTAATTGGGTTTTTGCAGAGCAAATGAGGTTTTGTGATGGAGCAAGAGAAGTGGCACACTATTATAATGATATTTGTATTCTGTCAGTGTCCTATTCTGTTCCAGCAGTTTGGGGACTTGGAGGAGGTTTTCACAAAAAAAGAGACTGACAGACCATTAATGGGTAAAGCAATAGGCCTTTACTATGTCATGCTTCAATTCACACAAGAGAAGGTCCAAGACCTAAAAGGAGAAACCTAGGACCCTGTGGACCTATCTTTTCCTATCCCCTATTTTCCCCTGGCCCCTCTCCCAGAGTTCAGATCAAATGATATATTTCGGTCTCAATAACCAAAGAGATTACCTACATCCGAGTTTCATTCTCTAAAAGGAGAGTTAATAGGCCTTGGGTACAATGATCCCTAGATCTTATTAGGAAGGCTTGGACGGGTAAGGAATGGTCTTTTAAGGAAGCTGCCCCCTGACTTACACATCCACATTTTGCATACTCCTGACCCTCTAAGTAGTTTTTGTATGGTAGGTCCTGTGTCCTCTGTCTTCTTCACAGGAGAAGACTGGGCAAGAAGGGCTAATCATTTTTTTTTTTTGCTTGCATAGGACTGTCTGTTTTTTTTTCTTACATTTCATCACTTGCAAGAAGACACTAGGAATTTTTCAGCAAATCTAATAAAGAGACAAAACTTGGTGTTAGGGAGGTGGCTCAACGGATTGAGAGCCAGGCCTAGAGATGGAAGGTCCTTAGTTCAAATCTGGCCTCAGTTACTTTCTAGCTGTAAGCAAGTCACTTATTCCCCATTGCCTAGCTCTTACCACTTTTCTGCCTTGGAACCAATACATAGTATTGATTCTAAG
>NW_025378162.1:0-2311 GCF_016433145.1 Gracilinanus agilis
AGACAAGAGTGAGAGGAAAAGAGGAAAGGGAGATAATAAAGGAGGGAGGAGAGGGAGGGGAGAGCCGGCGAGAGAAGCGAGGGGCAGAAAAGACAAGGAGGGGAAGAGACTGACAGAAGGGGGAGGCGGTGCGGGAAAGACAGAAAGGAAAGTTAGGGAGGGCGAGAAGGGGAAAGCTGGAGAGAAACAGGGAAGCCAAGAGAAAACTGGGCATCCCAAGTGGCTCCCAGGTTAAACTCGGCACCCCGCAGAAACCTCCAGCCTCCCTCGGCCTCCTCTCCCTTCTCCCTTCTGATTGGAGGACTGGAGGTGGCTCGTCCCGACGCCGCTTCTATAGAGGCGGAGCCCGGAATTTTGGCTACTCCGTTCTGCATCCGCTCTTGGGACTGGTTTTCCCGTCTCTTTCGGGGTTCCGTCCCCCATTGGCTGTGAGCTCCCTGAGCGCACACCGGCTTCTTTTTATTAACCGTACCCTTAGCTTACCCAGCGCCTGGCACACTGCAATCACTACTGATTAGATTGGAAAGTAAGAGACCAAAAGTTAGAGCCGGGTGGCTCAGTGGACAGACAGCCAAGCCCAGAGACAGGCGGTCCTGGGTTCAAATTTGTCCTCAGACACTTCCCAGCCGTGTGACCCTGGGCAAGTCACGTAACCCCCATTGCTTGGCCCTTACTGCTCTTCTACTTTAGACTCAATTCAGAAGGTAAGGGGTTAAACAAAAGTTAGAGGGAAGGCAGGAGAGAGACAGGAAGCCAGAACAAGGAAGGAGCCCGAGAAAAGTGAAAGAAGAGGAGGAAAGCTAGAGAAGGCAAGAGACAGGGGAAGCCAAGGGGAAATCCGAGGGAGGAGGGGAGAGAGGGAGAAAGGGAGAGAGCGAGGGGGAGAAAGGCGAAGTGAAAAGCCAAGTGGAAAAGGGAGTAGAGAAAGGAGAAGAGTGAAAAAGGGAAAGGCGGAGAGAGCAAAAGAGGGAGGAAGAAAGGGACAGAGAGTCAGAGGAAAGGAGGAAGAATCAGGGAGAGATGAAACAAAGGGGAACAGAGGCGGAGGGAGACAGGAGAGAGGGGAAAGCTAGGAGGCAGCAAGGGGAGGAGAAATTGGAAAAGGAATGATGGAGGTCAGAAAGGGAGAGCTCAGAGAGGGCGGGGAGAGGAGCCAAGCAGGAGAGAGAAAAAGAGAGGGAGATGGAAGAAAGAAAGGGTGAGTGGATCAAGGAGAAGGGATGGGGGGCCAGAAGGGAAGGAAATGGAGAAAGAGGGAGAGAGAATGAGGGAGAGGAGGTGGGGAAGAGGAGCAGAGAGAGGAAAGAGAGCTGAGGGGAGGAGAAAGGAGAAAGAGGGGACAGAGAGGAGAAGTTAGGGAGAGAGAGAGAGAAAGGAGGAAGATAGAAATCTGGAGAGAGGAGCCAGAAAGAGGGGGAAGAGGAGAGAGATGGGGCGGGAGAGATAGAGATAGAGATGGAGAAGAGTAAAATCAAGGGGAGGAAAAGAAAAATTTTAGAGAGAGGGAGAGAAGGGAGATCTGGAGAGAGGGGAGACAAAGAAATGGGGAAGGAGAAAAAGGGAAGGAAGAGACAAAAGGAGGAGGAGAATGGAAAAGTGGGAGAAAGGAAGGAGGAGGAAGAAGAGGGGAAATGAACAGAGAAGGAAAAGAGAGAGGAAAGGAAGGAAAGGGAGAAAGGAAGAAAAGTGGTGGAGCACATAGAGCAGAGGAAGGGGAGAAAGAAGGACAGAGAAGAGTGGGAAAGGGGGAAAGAGAGGAGAGAAGGAAGGGGGATTAGAAAGAGAAAGAATGGCATAAAAGGAAGAGGGGATGAGGGAAGGAGAAAGGCAGAGAGAAAAGGAGACGGAGAGATGAGAGAGAAGACAGAGGAGGAAGAGAGGAGATACAAGAGAGAGAAAAAAGAGGGGCGGGGAGAGAAAGGAGGGAAAATAAGGGGCGAGAGCAAGAGGAAGATGGAGGAAGGCAGCAAGGGAAGGAGAGCAAGTGAAGAGAAAGTTAGGGAGAGAGGGAAAGCGAGGCAGTCAGAGAAGAAGAGAAAGAGAGAGCTGGAGAAAGAAGGTGGACAGAGGAGAAAAGGAGGAAACAGGAGGAGACCGAGAGGAAGTGGAAATGGGGTGGAGAAGAGTAAAGATAGAGGGGAGGAAGAAGAGAGAGAAGAAGAAAGAAAAAGCGAGGGAGGAGAGGGAGAAGTGGAGAGAGATTTAGAGAGAGAGATGGGGAGAGGGGGGAGAGTGGCAGAAGGAAGAGGGGAGAGAGAAGAGGGAGAGGAGAAAGGAAAGGAGGGGGAGAGAGGGGAGAGGGGGAAAAAGT
>NW_025378163.1:0-2790 GCF_016433145.1 Gracilinanus agilis
CTAGAAGTTGAGGAACAATTCACAAATGCCTTGTGAGAAACAGGTCTCTGGTAGTGGATGGTCTTAACTCTTAAATTAGCAAGCATTATATATTATTATTTGTTCTTTTAAAATAGTGTTTGATTGTTCTTATCATATTGTTCTGCCTAAAGTATATTGAAGCACATTAATAAATCTTTTTAATATATCTTCAGCCTCCTTCATCTAGTTCTCTTAATTCTCGATTTTACCATGTAAACTTTTGTACTTGCTTTCATGGGTCTGTCTAATGGGCAACTTGTACCAGGCTTTCCTGTTAATGCCTTAGTCTATGCCTTATTGTTGTTTTAATATTTTCCCTGTAATACCAAGACTCTCATGTCCAGCCACCAGGTTTTCTAGGGAACCATTGCTCACCCAACATTGTACCATTAAATAAAAATAGCAAGAACATCTATATTGGGCACAGATCAAATGATGATAAATGAAAAAAATCAATTCTAAATGGCAATTGCCCAGATGAGAAATGAGTTATCTTTTGAATGTATCAGTGCTTTCAACATTTCCCCATCTGTCAATATTGAAGCATCATAGTCAGCAGCATAATTTTATGGAAGCACACTAAACTTTCCCCTTCCCTCTTTAATTATGAAGAAATAAATACTTTTCCAGTCTACAATTCTTTGTAGACTTACTTGAATGAAATCATTACATAAATACATAAATTTCTAGGAAAATAATGCCCTGTAGTAAACTCTTCCCCCTCTTTATCAAACACCCAACCAATTTATAAAGGAAAATGGAGTTAAAATTCAGAGAGGAAATCTGAAGATATAATTAGGGAGTGGATGTACAAGAAGGGGATAGGGAAAGGAATAGGTTCATCCATTTAAGAGCAGTACCTTTTTCTCCCTCCCTTTTCCAGACTTGGGGTAATGATCAGACTAAGGAAAGGGCAAGTCTTTGACTAAATCAATGAAAAGAAATATTCCTTGATTTCATTATTGAAAAGATAGAAATATGAATAACTTTACCAGAAAAAAAACTTATCTATAAAGCTTTGACTATAAAGTAATCCATGACCCAGATTGTCCTGCCAACCTGGGGAACCTGGTCTCACAGAGATCAGATTTGATCAGCAAGTAGGTGGATGGAGAGAAGGGCCTGAATCAGGAAGACTTTAGAGCTTAAATATGGCCTCAGACACTAATTAACTCTATGACCTTGAGCAAGTTATTTAACCTCTGTTTTGCCTTAGCTTTTTCATCTGTAAAATAGGAATAATAATGGTACCTACCTCCCAAAGTCATTAGCAGGTAGGTAGCACAGTAGATAAAGTGCTGGGCCTAGAGTCAGGAAGATTCATCTTCCTGAGTTCAAATTTGACCTCTGGGTCTTACTAGCTGTGTGACACTAAGCCAGTCACTTAATCCTGTTTGCCTCAGTTTCCTTATCTGAAAAGCTGGAGCTGGAGAAGGAAAAGGAAACCATTTTGGTATCTCTGCCAAGAAACCCCCAAATAGAATTTTGATGAGGCTGAAAGGAAAAACTGTAAAATACTTAGTGAGCAGCACCTAGGGTATAGTAAGCTATAGAAATGTTAGCTAGCTATCCTGAGAACTGACCAAATAGGGTCCATTCTCTTTCCTTAACTTATGCTCAGAGCCCAGAAATTCCAGAGAAATCTCTTGAATAAAGTTTAGGTGTGTAGTTGGTATCTAGACTTCCCCCCAAATGGATAAAATTCCCATAGAAGCAAAAAATTTGCAA
Source organism: Gracilinanus agilis (assembly GCF_016433145.1). Classification (NCBI taxonomy): domain Eukaryota; kingdom Metazoa; phylum Chordata; class Mammalia; order Didelphimorphia; family Didelphidae; genus Gracilinanus; species Gracilinanus agilis. The sequence continues at coordinate 1,750 of NW_025378163.1, forward strand.
TATGGATATTAGGTATAAAACAGCCTTCATTTCCCCTACCAAGGAAAATACATAAGATGCAAAGGACTCACAGAAACCCATGAATAAATGCAGAAACAAATAGCCTGCCCACAAAAAATCAAAGGAAGAGAAGGAGGGAGAGAGGGAGAGAGAGAGAGAGGGAGAAAGGAAGGAAGAAAGATATGCAAAGTAATTGGGGGGAACATTAAGAAATTAGGGAATTAGGAAAGACTTTGTCCAGGGAACACCTGGACTGATCTTTAAAAAGGAAACTGGGAGCTTTAAGAGTCAGAAATAAGGAAGAAAGTATTCTCAGAGTCAGGAAATAGAATGCATTGTACAAGGAAACACACAAGTAGACTAATTTGATTGGAAAGTAGAATGTGTTTAGGAGGAGTAATAGGAAATAAAGGTTGTAGTTCAATTATGAAAAGCTTTAAGGGCCAATTGAGAAGTTTGTATTTTAGTCTTAGAGGCACTGGAAATTCTAGAGAAGGAAGTTGCATGGATAGAGCTTTGATTTACAATAGCAAAGGATGGATGGGAAAGGGGAGAGAGTAGAACTTGGAAGACTTATTGCAGTAAAGTGGATGAGAAGTAATGAGGGTCTAAATGAGTATGGTGTTAGTGTGATGAAGAGAAGGGAACAGATGAGGAAGGTGTGGAATTATAATTGGCTTATCAGACATGAGGGACAAGGAAAAGGAAAAAATCACTCTGAGGTTGCAAATCTGAGTAATTAGATGAAGGGTAGTCTCCTTAACAGACAAAGGGAAAGTGGGAAGAGGAATGAATTTATTTATTTACTTGCAAGTTCGTCTTTGACTTTATTTTATTTTTGAATATTTTCCCATAGTTACATGTTTCATGTTCTTTCTCTCTCCTCCAAACCCCCTTATCCTACCATAGCCGATGCATAATTCCACTGGGTTTTACATGTATTATTGATTAAGACCTAATTCCATATTATTGATAGTTAGACTAGAGTTATTGCTTAGTGTCTTCATCCACAGTAATGTCTCCATCAGCCCATGTGTTCAA